>NW_026617769.1:0-15435 GCF_000801105.2 Raphanus sativus
AAACCAGGTAACCACGATCTAAGAAGCTTTATTTGGAACCACTAATCAGTGGCGAGAATAACCAGGAAGTTGAAATAAATCTCATAGGAGTTGTGAGCAAGGAAGATATCCCACCTTTCTATCCAGATGATTCCGATTAGCCTGTTCGGAACATATGGCAATATCTTCATGATTCTTATCCAAACCAGGATGAACCACGATCTAAGAAGCTTTATTTGGAACCACTAATCAGTGGAGAATAACCAGGAAGTTGAATAAATCTCATATGTGTTTTGTGAGCAAGAAGATATCCCACCTTTCTATCCAGATGATTCCAGATTAGCCTGTTCGGACATATGCCATTATCTTCATGATTCTTATCAAACCAGGATGAACCACGATCTAAGAAGCTTTATTTGGAACCACTAATCAGTGGAGAATAACCAGGAAGTTGAATAAATCTCATAGGAGTTGTGAGTAAGAAGATATCCCACCTTCTATCCAGATGATTCCAGATTTGCCTGTTCGGACATATGCCAATATCTTCATGATTCTTATCAAACCAGAATGAACCACGATCTAAGAAGCTTTTTTTGAACCACTAATCAGTGGAGAATAACCAGGAAGTTGAATAAATCTCATAAGTGTTGTGAGTAAGAAGATATCCCACTTCTATCCAGATGATTCCAGATTAGCCTGTTCGGACATATGCCATTATCTTCATGATTCTTATCAAACCAGGATGAACCACGATCTAAGAAGCTTTATTTGGAACCACTATCAGTGGAGAATAACCAGAAGTTGAATAAATCTCATAGGAGTTTGTGAGTAAGAAGATATCCCACTTTCTATCCAGATGATTCCAGATTAGCCTGTTCGGACATATGGCAATATCTTCATGATTCTTATCAAACCAGGATGAACCACGATCTAAGAAGCTTTATTTGGAACCACTAATCAGTGGAGAATAACCAGGAAGTTGAATAAATCTCATAAGTGTGGAAGAAGAATATCCCACCTTCTATCCAGATGATTCCAGATTTAGCCTGTTCGGACATATGCCATTATCTTCATGATTCTTATCAAACCAGGATGAACCACGATCTCTTTATTTGGAACCACTAATCAGTGGAGAATAACCAGGAAGTTGAATAAATCTCATAAGAGTTGTGAGTAAGAAGATATCCCACCTTTCTATCCAGATGATTCCAGATTAGCCTGTTCGGACATATGCAATATCTTCATGATTCTTATCAAACCAGGATGAACCACGATCTAAGAAGCTTTATTTGGAACCACTAATCAGTGGAGAATAACCAGGAAGTTGAATAAATCTCATAAGTGTTGTGAGCAAGAAGATATCCCACCTTCTATCCAGATGATTCCAGATTAGCCTGTTCGGACATATGCCATTATCTTCATGATTCTTATCAAACCAGGATGAACCACGATAAGAAGCTTTATTTGGAACCACTAATCAGTGGAGAATAACCAGGAAGTTGAATAAATCTCATAAGTGTTGTGAGCAAGAAGATATCCCACCTTCTATCCAGATGATTCCAGATTAGCCTGTTCGGACATATGCCATTATCTTCATGATTCTTATCAAACCAGGATGAACCACGATCTAAGAAGCTTTATTTGGAACCACTAATCAGTGGAGAATAACCAGGAAGTTGAATAAATCTCATAGGAGTTGTGAGTAAGAAGATATCCCACTTTCTATCCAGATGATTCCAGATTAGCCTGTTCGGACATATGGCAATATCTTCATGATTCTTATCAAACCAGGATGAACCACGATCTAAGAAGCTTTATTTGGAACCACTAATCAGTGGAGAATAACCAGGAAGTTGAATAAATCTCATAAGAGTTGTGAGTAAGAAGATATCCCACTCTTCTATCCAGATGATTCCAGATTAGCCTGTTCGGACATATGCCATTATCTTCATGATTCTTATCAAACCAGGATGAACCACGATCTAAGAAGCTTTATTTGGAACCACTAATCAGTGGAGAATAACCAGGAAGTTGAATAAATCTCATAGGAGTTGTGAGTAAGAAGATATCCCACTTTCTATCCAGATGATTCCAGATTAGCCTGTTCGGACATATGGCAATATCTTCATGATTCTTATCAAACCAGGATGAACCACGATCTAAGAAGCTTTATTTGGAACCACTAATCAGTGGAGAATAACCAGGAAGTTGAATAAATCTCATAGGAGTTGTGAGTAAGAAGATATCCCACTTTCTATCCAGATGATTCCAGATTAGCCTGTTCGGACATATGCCATTATCTTCATGATTCTTATCAAACCAGGATGAACCACGATCTAAGAAGCTTTATTTGGAACCACTAATCAGTGGAGAATAACCAGGAAGTTGAATAAATCTCATAGGAGTTGTGAGTAAGAAGATATCCCACTTTCTATCCAGATGATTCCAGAGATTAGCCTGTTCGGACATATGGCAATATCTTCATGATTCTTATCAAACCAGGATGAACCACGATCTAAGAAGCTTTATTTGGAACCACTAATCAGTGGAGAATAACCAGGAAGTTGAATAAATCTCATAAGTGTTGTGAGCAAGAAGATATCCCACCTTTCTATCCAGATGATTCCAGATTAGCCTGTTCGGACATATGCCATTATCTTCATGATTCTTATCAAACCAGGATGAACCACGATCTAAGAAGCTTTATTTGGAACCACTAATCAGTGGAGAATAACCAGGAAGTTGAATAAATCTCATAGGAGTTGTGAGTAAGAAGATATCCCACTTTCTATCCAGATGATTCCAGATTAGCCTGTTCGGACATATGGCAATATCTTCATGATTCTTATCAAACCAGGATGAACCACGATCTAAGAAGCTTTATTTGGAACCACTAATCAGTGGAGAATAACCAGGAAGTTGAATAAATCTCATAAGTGTTGTGAGCAAGAAGATATCCCACCTTTCTATCCAGATGATTCCAGATTAGCCTGTTCGGACATATGCCATTATCTTCATGATTCTTATCAAACCAGGATGAACCACGATCTAAGAAGCTTTATTTGGAACCACTAATCAGTGGAGAATAACCAGGAAGTTGAATAAATCTCATAGGAGTTGTGAGTAAGAAGATATCCCACTTTCTATCCAGATGATTCCAGATTAGCCTGTTCGGACATATGGCAATATCTTCATGATTCTTATCAAACCAGGATGAACCACGATCTAAGAAGCTTTATTTGGAACCACTAATCAGTGGAGAATAACCAGGAAGTTGAATAATCTAAATCTCATAGTTGTGAGTAAGAAGATATCCCACCTTTCTATCCAGATGATTCCAGATTAGCCTGTTCGGACATATGGCAATTATCTTCATGATTCTTATCAAACCAGGATGAACCACGATCTAAGAAGCTTTATTTGGAACCACTAATCAGTGGAATAACCAGGAAGTTGAATAAATCTCATAGGAGTTGTGAGTAAGAAATATCCCACTTTCTATCCAGATGATTCCAGATTAGCCTGTTCGGACATATGGCAATATCTTCATGATTCTTATCAAACCAGGATGAACCACGATCTAAGAAGCTTTATTTGGAACCACTAATCAGTGGAGAATAACCAGGAAGTTGAATAAATAAATCATAGGAGTTGTGAGCAAGAAGATATCCCACTTTCTATCCAGATGATTCCAGATTAGCCTGTTCGGACATATGGCAATATCTTCATGATTTCTTATCAAACCAGGATGAACCACGATCTAAGAAGCTTTATTTGGAACCACTAATCAGTGGAGAATAACCAGGAAGTTGAATAAATCTCATAGGAGTTGTGAGTAAGAAGATATCCCACTTTCTATCCAGATGATTCCAGATTAGCCTGTTCGGACATATGCCAATATCTTCATGATTCTTATCAAACCAGGATGAACCAATATATAAGAAGCTTGATTGGGAACCACTAATCAGTGGAGAATAACCAGGAAGTTGAATAAATCTCATAGGAGTTGTGAGTAAGAAGATATCCCACTTTCTATCCAGATGATTCCAGATTAGCCTGTTCGGACATATATGCAATATCTTCATGATTCTTATCAAACCAGGATGAACCACGATCTAAGAAGCTTTATTTGGAACCACTAATCAGTGGAGAATAACCAGGAAGTTGAATAAATCTCATAGGAGTGTTGTGAGTAAGAAGATATCCCACTTTCTATGCAGATGATTCCAGATTAGCCTGTTCGGACATATGGCAATATCTTCATGATTCTTATCAAACCAGGATGAACCACAATCTAAGAAGCTTTATTTGGAACCACTAATCAGTGGAGAATAACCAGGAAGGTGAATAAATCTCATAGGAGTTGTGAGTAAGAAGATATCCCACTTTCTATCCAGATGATTCCAGATTAGCCTTTTCGGACATATGGCAATATCTTCATGATTCTTATCAAACCAGGATGAACCACGATCTAAGAAGCTTTATTTGGAACCACTAATCAGTGGAGAATAACCAGGAAGTTGAATAAATCTCATAGGAGTTGTGAGTAAGAAGATATCCCACTTTCTATCCAGATGATTCCAGATTGGCCTGTTTCGGACATATGGCAATATCTTCATGATTCTTATCAAACCAGGATGAACCACGATCTAAGAAGCTTTATTTGGAACCACTAATCAGTGGAGAATAACCAGGAAGTTGAATAAATCTCATAGGAGTTGTGAGTAAGAAGATATCCCACTTTCTATCCAGATGATTCCAGATTAGCCTGTTCGGACATATGTCAATATTTCATGATTCTTATCAAACCAGGATGAACCAATATATAAGAAGCTTGATTGGGAACCACTAATCAGTGGAGAATAACCAGGAAGTTGAAATAAATCTCACAGGAGTTGTGAGTAAGAAGATATCCCACTCTATATCCAGATGATTCCAGATTAGCCTGTTCGGACATATGTCAATATCTTCATGATTCTTATCAAACCAGGATGAACGACGATCTAAGAAGCTTTATTTGGAACCACTAATCAGTGGAGAATAACCAGGAAGTTGAAAAATCTCATAGGAGTTGTGAGTAAGAAGATATCCCACTTTCTATCCAGATGATTCCAGATTGGCCTGTTCGGACATTTGGCAATATCTTCATGATTCTTATCAAACCAGGATGAACCTATTGACATGAAGACATAAAAACAACAAGAGAAGAAGATTCATGTATTCCGGAGTCATTTCAAGTATGAGCAAACTTAGGGCACAAGTCTCTGTCCGTACAAGTCTTGGAGTTCAAGTTATGCTATCTAACCTAGAGTGACTTGGAAGGCAAGAAGAAGATGAGATAAACTCGCCAAGGAGTGAAGAAGACCGTTGGCGAGTTGGTAGAGAGGAGGCAAGTGGCTGTTTGAATATATTAAAAGTCACATGTGCATCCAAAGGAGCAAGAGACCGTTTAGGAAGGGTCACTATCATCGACCAGACTCTGCTCCAATCTCATTAGATTAATCTTATTCTCTTTGTCTTGATTTGTCTTAAATATACATTGTATTGTTACCAAATGAATCAAGGAAATAGTTCTCCTTCTCTCTCTCTTTACAAATCGTCACATTCTCTCTCTCTCTCACTCTCTCTCTTGTTCTTGAACTTCATCACTCTGTTCTTAAGATTTCTAACATGGTATCAGAGCTATAAGCTCCTGATTACCTTTCTCTTCCGCAACATCACTCTGTTTACTTATTCTCTACTGTTTTTCTACTTCATTTTCTCTCTTTACTCTTCAGATTTCTTTTATCCAGTGGATAATAAATCTGTGTTCTTGAGTGTTCTTGAGTGTTCTTGAATTTTTTCTTCACCATCTGAGTTGTGCTCACTCTGTTCTGTCCCTATATTTACTTCTTGAGAGTTTATCTATTCTGGATTTGATTCTTTTCAGTTCTAGAATTTATTTTTTCTCAAACCCAGCCTTGAAATTTCAAATATTTCTTGCCGCCGCCAAGCTTGAAGGATGGAGAGCTACAACCATGTGAAGATTCCAGTTACACTTAAGGACCAGGAAACTACATTACCTGGTCTAGGATGACCATGACAGCCCTTGGAGGAAGAGGACTTTGCAGCATGTGACTTCAAGCTCAGCTCCAAAGCAAACCACCCAAGGAGAAGATGGCAAGGAGAGTGTAGTGGTAGATGAAGGCAAATGGGCTCAGGAAGATCTCATGGTGCTGTCTATCTTGCATAGCTCTCTTGATGGTCCACTTATGGACACCTACTGTCACTGCACAACTCCAAACAGTTGTGGGACACTTTGCAAAGGGTTTATGGCAACACTTCAAACCTCACCAGAATCTATGAAGTGAAGAGAGCCATCAACAACTTGCAGCAAGAAGAAGGGGACTTCACCAAGCATCTTGGAAGTATAGTCAGCTCTGGTCTGAGTTAGAGATGCTAAGACCAGGCACCAGTGACCCTGAAGTGATTGAGGCTAGGCGTGAGCAAGACAAAGTCTTTGGACTACTTCTCACACTCAGCCCAAGTCTCACTGATGTGGTTAGGCACATACTAAGAGATAAGGAGCTCCCAAGCTATGATGAAGTGTGTGCTCAACTACAAAAGGAGATAGGCTCAGATGGACTCTTTGTTGGTGGAAAAGAGGAGTTATCTATGGTACACAAGGCTAAGAAGATGGAGAGTGTAGCAGCTAACAAGGCTTACTATAAACCAAGAGGAGGAGGAGATAGGCAGTGTCTTGTGAGCACTGCAAGAAGAGTGGACACTCCAAGACCAACTGCTGGATCCTCCACCCCCATCTTAGGCCTACCTCAGCTAACAAGTACAGCCAGGCCAGAGCACATGAAGCAAGAGCTCAAGAGCATCCAGCATCAAGCTCCATGCGCATGGGAGATGATGGGAGAGCCTTGATCTCTACTACTCACACTGGAGGCTCCACTTCACACGCCCATGTCTCATCCACCACCTGAGGATGCTTTCATCAGGAAGTCAGACATTGAGGCCTTGATCAAGCAGCTCCTCAAACATGCAATGCAAACTCTGGTAACCAAAGTATTAATGCTTTAAATTCTATGCACAATGCTTCTCATACTGCTAGGCCTTTAATCATTGATTCAGGAGCCTCTCATCATATGATTAGAGATGCTAGGACTGATTAGTGATATTAAACCAGCTCTAGGCAGTGTTGTGATTGCAAATGGTGATAGAATTCCAATTGAGGGAGTAGGAAATCTGAACTTGTTTAACAAAGAATCTCAAGCTTTTTATATGCCGCCTTCACATCAAATTTATTATCTGTTAAAAGAGCTACTAATGACCTGAATTGCAATGTTATTTTCAGTCCTAATGATGTTTGTTTTCAGGATATTAAGACCAGTAAGATGCTGGGAAAAGGTGTGAGCAAGGGAGAGCTTTACTTGCTTGAAGATACCAATCTATCAGATTTATCTACTGCTTTTAATTCTGTTTTAGCTAGTAATGTGCTATGGCATGCTAGATTAGGCCATCCTCACTCTAGAGCTTTAAGCTTATTGTTACCTAATTTATCTTTTCAGAATGAATCTTGTGAGGCTTGTATTCTTGGCAAACATTGCAAAGCTGTTTTTCCTCAATCTATGACAGTTTATGAAAATTGTTTTGATCTAGTGCATTCTGATGTGTGGACTGCCCCTTGTGCATCTAGAGAGAAAACCATAAATATTTTGTGACATTCATAGATGAGAAATCAAAAAATACACTTGGCTCACACTGATTAAAAGCAAAGATAGAGTTTTAGAAGCTTTTATTAACTTCCAAAACTATGTAACTAACCATTTCAATTCCAAGATCAAAATATTTAGGTCTGATAATGGTGGGGAGTATACTAGCAATGCCTTTAAACAACACCTAGCCAAACATGGTATCATTCATCAAACAAGCTGCCCATACACACCACAACAAAATGGAGTTGCTGAGAGGAAGAATAGACATCTTATGGAGGTTGCAAGGAGCATGATGTTTCATACAAATGTTCCAAAGAGGTTTTGGGGAGATGCTGTGATCACAGCTTGCTATCTGATCAACAGGATTCCCACCAAAGTTCTCAAAGATGTCTCTCCCTTTCAGGTATTAAACAAGATCACACCTCCATTAGATCACTTGCGTGTGTTTGGTTGTGTGTGCTATGTCTTGACACCAGGAGAACAGAGAAATAAGCTGGAAGCCAAGAGTGTCAAGGGAATGTTCATAGGCTATACTCACACACAGAAAGGGTACAAGTGCTATATTCCAGATTCAAGAAGAGTTATGGTTTCAAGGGATGTCAAGTTTGTGGAATCAAAGGGGTGTTGACATGAAGAAATAAAGAGTATTAGTCATGATGGTAAGAATAAGAATGGCGTAAAGGAGTAAGAGAGATCAGCATGGTTAGAATAAGCAAAGAATCCACTTACCTTGGAAGGCAAGTCTGTCCGTACAACCTAACCTACCTTGGAGAGCAAGACTTGGAAAGAAGGTGACTTAAAGTCAAGAGATGGCAAGAAGAATATCTCTGATCGACAATAGGAAGAAGAGAGACGTTGAGAAGCAAAGTCACGGGTTGGTTAATGATTCAAGATCTCTCCCACCCGTTAGGACCTGTCGCTCTCCACCTGACCAAGCCTGTGCATACCAGTCCAAGAGTAGTCTAGTTTATATTATATCTAGGATATCTTTGTTTATTATTGTCGACTGATCTATGTCTCCTTTGTCACTCTTTAAATACTCATGTACTAGAAACATATCAAGTAAGGAAATATACATTCCTCTTTACTCTTTGATACTTACTCTCTCTCTCTCACTCTCTCTCGCGAGTTCATCAATCCTCATAACATTCCCTTTAATTCTCACTACTTCTCTTACTAATTCATACAAATTATCATGGTATCAGAGCATCAAAGCTCTTGAAACCTACTTCTTTTACTTCCGCAATTACTCTGATTTTGTTGTTCTTGTTTCAAATTCATATTTCAACTTTCTCTCTCCTGTTCTTGGCGATTTGGAAGCAAGATGGATGAAAACAACAACAACCACAAGCATCTCAACATTCCTGTGACCTTGAAAGGGATTAACTATCTCTTCTGGGCCAGGATGGTGAAGAGAGCCCTTGGAGGCAAAAGACTATGGAAGTATGCCACAACTGAAGCGCCTTCCAAGCCTACTGACCAAGGAGAAAAAGGGAAAGAGAAGGAAGAAGCTGATGAAGATAAATGGGGCCAAGAAGACCTCATGGTGCTCTCAGCCCTCCTTAGCTCCCTTGAACCCTCAATCATGGAGTCTTACTCCTACTGTGAGACCACCAAGCAGCTATGGGACACACTGTACAAGGTGTATGGGAATGTTTCCAACCTGACAAGGGTCTTTGAAGTGAAGAAAGCTCTCAACAGTCTCAACCAAGGAGACATGGAGTTTCAACCCCACTTTGGCAAGTTCAGGTCCCTATGGGCTGAGCTGGAGCTACTGAGACCTCATACCATGGATCCTGACATCCTCCTAGCAAGGCGTGAAGAAGATAAGGTCTTTGGGATGTTGCTCACACTCAACACTTCCTATGGAGCTCTTATCAAACACATCTTGAGGGCAGACAAACTCCCTGATCTGGATGATGTTTGTGCTCAAATTCAGAAGCAAGAAGGTTCAGTGAGCTTATTTGGAAACAAAGGAGACCTGAACATGGCGCATCAAGCTGAAGAGGTGGTAGCTAACTGATATGATTCCAGATCATGTCAAGAAGAACAAGGACCAACCAGCTAAAGAAGAAGATGCCTTAGACCTTTCTAAAGGTCCCATGACTCGTGCAAGATCAAAGAAGCTCAAGGAAGCTATTGGAGGCTTAATCAGAAAGTCTTTGAAGAAAGAAAGTCTTGAAGGAAGCTTGATACTTCAAGACCCACTCATCACCATTCAAGTCATCATACCATCAAGCTGAGTATCATCTAGGCTAGCAAGAGAAGTGTGCTCTTTTCCTGTCTTAGTTTTTGTCCCATTGGGTTTTGCTAAGATAGGTTTTTAACGAGGCCTTGTCTTGCTATTTCAAATCACCTAGTATGATACTCTCGGACCAGACTACATTATGTATCTTATTCTATCTTAGACTATGCTTTTTATTTCGTTTACACAAGTCAAAGGGAGCCTGTTCCTTTATGACTATTAGTTGTTTCCGAGACCTTGTGCATGTACAAGGCCCTCACTATATATTCTGGTCGAGCAAGTCTAATAAGATCATCATCTTTAACCTAAAAACCTTTCTCTTCTCTTATTGCTATCAACAAGAGTTCGAGAGTTCTGGTGTGTCATATCCAGAGTCTAAGGACTTCTCCTTTAGTGTGTCATATCTAAAGTAGTCGTCTAGGAGTATCAAAGAGTCATCCGCATCTCTTTGTGTCACCAATCGCATCCACAAGCCTTGAAAGATTGAGTTTTGATTCATCTTTGCAAGGATCTATCCAATATCATCCAGAGTTCATCCTAGGGTCGTGTTAAGTGGTATCAGAGCAGCTCTGGATAGGGAAGTTTCGATCTTTTGCTGTTTTCAAATAAGAACCCTTCAACTTCTTTTGAATACATCGATCGATCTGTGTTCTTTGTTGTGTTATTTCAATAGATCTGTTCGTTTCAATATCTATTGTTGTTGTTTGAATCAAATCCTGATAGATCTAAGAAGTTTCATCATATTTGATCTTAATCTGTTTCGATTTCGTGTGATAAAAGTTATCAAGTTTTGATCTTTTCAAATTGTGTTGCCTTAGATCGCAAGTTTTTCCTTTTAATCAAAGTTGTTTCCTTTTTAAATTTTCTTGAACATCTTACTTGTTTAGATTGTTTCTTTGTTTCAGGTACCAATGGGGAATGAGACAGATGAGGAAGCAGAACTTGTAAGAAAGAGTAAGCTACTAAGGGAGGAGATGACAGAACAGTTGAAGCAAACTCTGATCACTACTGTGGCTGATATGATCAAGACTAGCATCACGGGTCTTCGTGATGAGATAAGACAAGAGCTACGACAAGCTACTGGTCAGGGCCATAGTAATGAATCTAGAAGAGACAGAAGAGGTCAGAGTCCACATAATCATCCTGAACCAAGGAGAGATCGTAGAGAGCATGCTGAATCTCATGAAACAGACAACTACTATGAGCGTCACCGGTCTGAACTCAGTGGATCTTCTTCATCAAGAGGTAGTAGGAGAAGGCAGAGACGTGATCATGATGAAAGAAGGACTCAGAGAGATGAGTTCAATGGATTGAAGATCAAAATTCCTCCTTTTCATGGCAAGGTTGATCCGGATGCTTACTTGGAGTGGGAGAAGAAGATTGAACTAGTCTTCAATTGCAAACACTACACCAACGCTCAAAGAATCCAAATTGCAGCCACTGAGTTCCATGACTATGCCTTGAGTTGGTGGGATCAATTGGTAACTAGTAGAAGACTCAACCAAGAGTATCCAGTTGAATCTTGGCAAGAGATGAAGTCTCTTATGCGCAAGAGGTTTGTGCCTAACCATTACCACAGAGATCTACATCAGAAACTAAGAAGACTCACGCAAGGTTCCAAGACTGTTGAGGAGTATTATCAAGAGCTAGAGTTGCTGATGTTGAGAGCTAGTATTTCAGAGGACAGAGAAGCTACTATGGCAAGATTCCTTGGAGGGCTAAACCGTGAGATACAAGACAATGTTGAGATGTAACACTATGTGGAGATAGAAGAGATGTTGCATAAAGCTATCTTGGTGGAACAGCAGCTTAAGAGAAAGGGTCACTCACGTGGTAGCTTTGGTTCCACACGATTCCAACATTCAAAAGAAGATAAGTCTAGCTTCCAAAAAGAGAGTAAGCCTCAGCCTAAAGAAGAACCGAAACCTGCTAGCATCTACAACAAAGATAAAAGCAAGGTTGAAACAACTAGTTCAAGAGCCAGAGATGTCAAGTGCTTCAAGTGTCAAGGTCGTGGTCACTATGCCAATGAATGTACCAACAAAAGGGTAATGATACTGCTTGATAATGGCAAGTTTGAATCTGAAGCTGAGAAAGAAGATCATACTAAGGATCAGTCTGAAGAAGAGTATGAAGAAGAGCCGGTCAATGGAAGGTTACTAGTGGCAAGGAGAAACCTTAGTCTTCAAACTAAGACCGAAGAGCTTGAGCAAAGAGAGAACCTATTCTACACACGGTGCTTGGTACAAGGAAAGGTCTGCAGCCTCATAGTTGATGGTGGTAGTTGTGTCAACGTTGCGAGTGAAACCATGGTTCAAAAGCTTGGATTAAAGGTTCAGAAACATCCAAAACCCTATAGACTCCAGTGGCTCAATGATGAGGGCGAGATGAAGGTCTCTGATCAGGTTCTAGTTCCCTTATCCATTGGAAAATATGAGGATGAGATCTTGTGTGACATTTTGCCTATGGAAGCAAGTCACATACTGCTGGGAAGGCCTTGGCAATCTGACAGACGTGTAGTTCATGATGGCTTTACCAACAAGCACTCCTTTGAGTTTAAAGGCAGAAAGACAGTACTAGTGCCACTATCTCCAAAAGAAGTACATCAAGATCAGCTGCAGCTTCAAAAGAAAAAGGAGATTGATCTTAAACCGACTCAAACCAAGCAACACAACTTCTATGCCAAAACTGGTGATATCAAGAGATCTCTTCACTCTAATCAATCTATTCTCTTATTCATCTACAAAGAATCTCTCTTGAATCTAACTGATTTTGCACCGGTGTACCCGAGTGAGATGATGTCTCTTTTACAGGAATATGATGATGTGTTTCCAGATGATAGTCCTACAGGGTTGCCACCAATACGTGGGATTGAGCATCAGATTGACTTTGTACCTGGATCCACACTTCCTAACCGACCTGCTTATAGAACCAATCCAATAGAAACCAAAGAGCTACAAAGACAAGTAGATGAGTTGATGGAGAAGGGTCACATCCGAGAGAGCATGAGTCCTTGTGCTGTTCCTGTCTTACTAGTACCCAAGAAGGATGGGAGCTGGCGCATGTGTGTTGATTGTAGAGCAATCAACAATATCACGGTGAAGTATCGACACCCTATCCCTAGACTTGATGATATGCTTGATGAATTGCATGGTTCTAGCATCTTTTCTAAAATTGATTTAAAGAGTGGCTATCATCAGATTAGGATGCAAGAAGGTGATGAATGGAAAACTGCATTTAAAACTAAACATGGATTGTATGAGTGGTTAGTTATGCCATTCGGATTGACAAATGCACCTAGTACATTCATGAGGTTGATGAATCATGTGCTTAGATCATTCATAGGTTCATTTGTTGTAGTTTACTTTGATGACATCCTTGTCTACAGCAAGAGTTTAGAAGAGCATATAGTTCATCTTAGGTCTGTTCTTGATGTTTTGAGAAAGGAAAAGCTTTATGCTAACCTTAAGAAATGCACCTTTTGTACGGATAACTTGGTCTTTTTAGGCTTTGTTGTGAGTGCAGATGGAGTTAAGGTTGATCAAGAAAAGATAAGAGCCATACAAGAGTGGCCCATTCCTAAGACAATCAGTGAGGTCCGGAGCTTTCATGGTCTTGCTGGCTTCTACAGAAGATTTGTAAGGGATTTCAGCACTCTTGCAGCCCCACTAACCGAAATCATCAAGAAGGACGTAGGCTTTAAATGGGAAGAAGCACAAGAAGCCGCCTTTCAATGCCTAAAAGAGAAGCTTACTAATGCTCCCCTTCTTATACTTCCAGATTTTAATAAAACTTTTGAGATAGAATGTGATGCTTCCGGTATAGGTATTGGTGCTGTCTTGATGCAGGATAAGAAACCTATAGCTTACTTCAGTGAGAAGCTCGGAGGAGCTACACTCAACTATGCAACATATGACAAGGAGTTGTATGCACTTGTGAGGGCTCTACAAACTTGGCAACACTACCTTTGGCCTAAGGAGTTTGTGATACACACGGATCATGAGTCTCTTAAGTACTTAAAGGGTCAAAACAAACTCAGCAAGAGACACGCCAGATGGGTTGAGTTCATAGAAACATTTCCTTATGTCATCAAGTACAAACAAGGTAAAGAAAACATAGTTGCTGATGCTCTCTCCCGAAGGTATGTTCTCTTAAACACTCTAGATGCTAAACTCTTAGGATTTGAGCAATTCAAAGAGATGTATGAAACTGATCTTGACTTTAAAGAAGCTTATCTATCTTGTGAAAAGATTGCTAAAGGTCACTACTTTAGGCATGAAGGATATTTGTTTTATGATAATCGCCTATGTGTACCTAACTGTTCTATGAGAGAGTTGTTTACTAGGGAAGCTCACGGAGGAAGCTTAATGGGACACTTTGGTATTGCCAAGACTCTTAAGGTTTTGCAGGATCATTTCTTTTGGCCTCACATGAAGAAAGATGTAGAGAAGATATGCCAAAGATGTGCAACTTGCAAACAAGCTAAGTCCAAAGTTCAGTCTCATGGTTTGTATACTCCTCTCCCTATTCCTTATCACCCATGGAATGACATTTCTATGGATTTTATTGTTGGATTGCCTAGGACTAGAACCGGAAAGGATTCAATCTTTGTAGTTGTTGATAGGTTCTCCAAAATGGGCTCACTTTATTGCTTGTCACAAAAACTGATGATGCATTGCATGTTTCTAATTTGTTCTTTAAAGAGATAGTTCGTTTGCATGGCATGCCTAAGACCATGTTTCAGATAGAGATACTAAAATTTCCTTAGTTACTTTTGGAAAACTTTGTGGTCTAAGCTAGGAACTAAGTTGTTGTTTTCTACTACATGTCATCCGCAACTGATGGTCAAACTGAGGTAGTGAATAGAACATTAGGAGCTCTCTTGCGTGCATTCATCAAAAAGAATTTGAAGTCTTGGGAAGAACATTTGCCTCATTGTGAATTGCATACAATCATGCTGTGCATTCTGCTTCTAAGTTTTCACCCTTTGAAATTGTTTATGGGTTCAATCCCACTTCTCCTTTGGATCTAATGCCTTTACCTGAGTGTGCTAGAGTTAGCTTTGATGGGAAAAAAGAAAGGCCGAGATGGTGCAGGAGATCATAAGCAAGCACGCCACAACATTGAAGAGAAAACAAAGTTGTATGCTAAGCATGCAAACAAAGGCAGACGTGAGATGATCTTTGAGAAGGAGATCTTGTTTGGGTTCACCTTAGAAAAGAAAGATTTCCAAACGAGAGGAAGTCCAAGCTAATGCCAAGGATTGATGGACCATTTGAGATCGTGAAGAAGCTTAGCAACAATGCCTACAAGCTTGATCTAAAGGGAAGGTATGATGTGCAGTAATAGTTTTAATGTTGCTGATTTTGGTTCCTTTTATTGCAGGATGATCCAGATTTGAGGACAAATCCTTTTCAAGAGGGAGGGGAATGATATGATTCCAGATCATGTCAAGAAGAACAAGGACCAACCAGCTGAAGAGAAGATGCCTTAGACCTTTCTAAAGGT
>NW_026617770.1:0-15431 GCF_000801105.2 Raphanus sativus
CTTAGTCATTCGAATAGTATAAATAATACTTCTTAAGACGAGGTACTTTTGGTATTTTTCTATCCCAAATGATACACATATTACATGCATGTATCATCATTAATTTTTATTAATAAATAAACAATTGATGAGTATTAATTTGCTGTACATTAAATTTACCAAACTTTATGAAAGCAATAAAAGCACATATATATAATTTAGGGAAGAAAGATAAATACTGGGCATTATTTGTTCCCATATAATTTGAAAATAATTTTGCCTAGTTTCACGACATTAATGTATTTGTCAAACCATAAAAATATCATACCTTAAGTACTAGATAAGGTCACCCAAAAATAAAAACTTAATTAAGACAGTTAACCTTCTGGCAGTATATAAATAGGACAGTGTTTCTGACATCATAAGTGCATATAGAGCAAACTAGTGGGTTTTAGAATTTTATTAAAGATACTGTCGCAATCTAGGGCTTAAACTTGTGGTTCTTGCAAGTTGAGTTCTCTCATAAAGCCACAAAACTAGTGCTCACAAAAAAGAGAGATCATGGGGATGAAACGCAAAGAGATGGAGCCGGAGCATCCTAGCCTCTTCTACCTTAACCTGTACTCGAACATTTCTCAGTCTTTAAATGACTCTTTATTTGACAAAACTCGTACTAGGGTTGGTTTATTCGATTTTTCTAAGCGCAAAGCAGATTTACAGCCATTGTGTAAGAAAATTCGTTATAGTTCTGAGCATGGCTGTATGATCATGAATATTGAAGCATCTCCTTCATCTACTTCAACCTCATTTTTACATGATTTGTCGCAAAAACTTGTTCGTGGTAATGGTAATGCTAATATTCCTGAGATTTACACAAGAGATCTCATTTCAACCATTGGAAGTCGTGACCATTACTCAGCGGATCTTCTTCCAAACTTCGGGGGAAACAGCTCCAGCATCAATGGTTCTAAAGATTGGGGGCTTGATCTGTCTCTCTAAATGTAATCCTTCCTTTTCGAATTAAAAGAATCGTAGTTGCTTTATGTATTTTAGTTCAAGTTATGCCCTTCTTTGTAATATTATTGATGATAATAAAAATTGCTAAAACACTTAAGTTACGTGCACATCATATTATATTCATAAGCCATATAATAATGTACATGCATGTACGTATATATGTGTCAGTATTTGCAGTCTATATCGATCAATATAGAAAAGTTATCTCATAATGTGCGTGAATGATTAACCAAATGCATTCAGGATCACCAAAAATTACGTACTTTCATCCTATATTAAATGTTGATTAATGTAATTAAGTACTGATTAGTGTACGTAAGAAATACAGATTGTGAAGCATCATATAAATCTATGAAAATAAGATCTTATACAGTTTGACCCAAAAAACAGAAGATTTTTATGTATTATAATAATAAAAAGAAGAAATATATTGAAAATTAATCTTAAGAAAAATAATACGCTACTCATTTTTAATACAAATTCAAATGTTTTGATTATCTATCTATTTTAATTAGCTACTGAGGTTCTTTTTACCATAATGGCCATTAATTATATTTGTACTGCAAAATCTCTAATTAAAGTGGGTGAAATATTAATAAGTTATATATTACTTACAAGTATAAGTTTTGATAATCTATACTATTATTTGAGAAATGAATTTTCTTATTTGTCATTTTAAGTTTAGTTTATAATTTTTCAAAAATATTTTATTTATATATTTAATATTTTAACATGGTAATTACAGTATTTCATCTATACTTTATTTATATATTTATATATTTTGATATTATGTATTTATTATTATATAAAATTTCCTTAGATAAGTCAATGATTATGATAATATTTATATTAGATAATAAACAGTTTAAGAAAATATGATAATTATCATTTATACAAATATTTGATATTATCTTATTAATATTATATAAAATATTTTTCTCTTAAATGTCATGAAGGATTAATATTTAAATTTTTGGTATTATTTTTTTATAATTTTTTGGATTTCTCTATAAGTTATATTACTTTTAATTTATTAGTGTTTAGTATAAAAATGCATTTCTAATAATTGTAAATTCTGCTAATATGTGTTACCACAAAAACTCATGTTTATGTTTTACCGATATAAATGTAGTACTTGATTACATATCCTATGAGAAAAATACAAAAAAAACTTGTAAAGAAAAATATGAATACTTAAATAAAGATCTCCTAAACATTTTTAAAATTTGTAGATTTTTAATTTATTGTAAAGGTTATTTTTAAAAAAGATAATTTTACATATATTGTGTTGTTATTTGGAAATAATATTTTCCTATTATAAAAGTTAAAAATAAAGATAAAATATTTCTAATTAAATGAAAAATATTTGTATAAAGATTTTTTCAAATATATTTTAATATGTATGTTTAAAAAAAAATTGACTCAATAATAAACATTTATATTCTGATGAAAAACTTTGTCGTATATAATAATTTGTTGCTTAATTTAAAATTTTCGAAGATTTATTTAAATTAATAAAATATAAACTAATAAATATTCGTAAAATGATTATATCCGCATGTGCGAAAAAAACATCTAGCTAATTTTTCATTGAAAAGTAGTTCAGAGACATATTCGGAGAACAACATTGGTTTTTTTTCATTTTTACACATTTACCATTAAATAAATCTATATTTGCATATATGTTTATGTTATATTTTTCTTATCATAATTTCTTCTAGATTTTTCTACGTTTGATTAAAATACAAATATATCCCATCACACATAATAAATTTAAAGAATAGATTGTACCTCTGATAGTATATACTTATGTTACTATTTCTTATTTTTAAAGATATAATTAAAATATAATTAAAAAAATTCACAAATAACGTAATATAATAAATCATACATAGCTGTCGAAGAGAAATGGTAAAATGAATTTCTATAATTTACAATCAATACAAAAATTAATGACTAGTAACCCTTATGCATAAACACCTATTTAGATAAAATTAAATTAAATAAAAATTCATATAATATATATATATATATATATATAATATATATTCAGCTTTTTCGTATCAGGTTACAACTGTATATATTCAATGAATATTTCCTGTGTCCAGCGCATTGTTAGAAATATCATATTGGCTGTCACTATGAACCAGAATGTGAGAATATAAATTTGTCAGAGTATCATAAATATAAAAACATCAGCATTGTCTGACGTAAGAAAATCATGTATATTCATTAATATGTTTAAATATATAGTGAATAGCATACTTTCTAGATACAAACCTTAAAACCGTTAGTTCACTACATGCAGTATGATGGAATGAACCAGTGCAAGCTCTTGCAACATCGTGATAAGGCTGCTAAACCGCAATCTCTCATTTTGTATGGAGCAAATTAACATTATGATGATGGACTCGCATTTTATTGAGTACATCGAATATGCTGATCTGCTCATATGATGACACCATATGCAAATATGAGTTCACTGTCTTCCAAAACAAAGAGTATGAATCTATACTCAGCTGTCACCTCAAATACTATGGTCCATATAAACTTCAAAATAATTACCATAATACATGTGCATCTAATATATGATCGCATATGTTGTCTACTACTACTATTACGGTATTACCACTTGATATCACCATATGGTTTCTTCACTCTTCCTATCATCTTTTTCTGTCAGCTTATAACTCGATCACACGATGAGACTCATTATGGCTGCGACCAAAAAATTCATTCGAAAGTTTACAATGAATGTTACAAAACGCAACGCTATCGCTAATCTATTTACAACACAACTTTTTACTTAAAAGTCATGGCATGTTGAACGTGTTGCGAGAGAGATGGCGATGAAGAAGAGGAATGGAGGAATAGGCAGACTACGGACATATCGTCCATAGCGATTCCTCGTCTCTTCTTCTTCCAAGCCCGAACTGCTTGCTCCACTAATCGCTTAGCCGCCTTAGGCCGCTCAGTGGTGGAAGAAATGATCTCTATAGCTTCCTGGTTTGTAATCACATCCCATATCTTTTATGTTCAAACCAAAAAAAAAAAACAAGTCAATAACTTTATAAAAATATTTAAATAATGAGTGTACAATCAGAATAGACCAAGTCAATGCAAAACGAGCAAAATATGTTTAATGGAAACCAAAAAACACTGAAAAAATATGTCTATTACTGTCTCAAAAATTTAAATTTATATATCTGAAAAACCAAAGACTATAACATATATTACTTTCAAATTTAAATTCAATTTAATTTTAAACCAAAACCGAAATGAAACCGTTCAAACCAGTGCATAGTAGCTATTTTCATAAAAAAAAAAAGTCAAACCAAAACCGAACCCAAATTAGAATAAGATATTCCCTAAATCAAATAAATAATACTTCAATTTCATTCTTTTCAAACTTTTTTCTGTCTCTCACAATTTGACATTTAAAAAAAAATTGAGTATTTCAAGTGTGTGGAATGTGATGAATGAATATTGTTTGATTGTTTTCAAGGTTTATAGATATTTACCCCATCACTAGCCAAGATGATGAAGTGGTCTTTAGCAGAGATGTGCCTTTGAGTGACTTCAGGGACCGAGACCAATCCATACTCTTTAATACAATAGTCTCCGAACGCTCTTGACATAGCCAGTCCCGGTGCTTCTGCGTCTGGTTGCCATACACGGTGGACTCCTGGCTCATCTTTCATACAGAATACACGTCCATTGCATCCGATAATTCTCTCCTTCTCCTCTATTTCGTTCACACCAAAACAAACACAAATATCAAGATTCAAGAACTTACTAGGATAATATTCATATATTTTTTAAGATCTATAAAGGTAAGTTTAAGAAGGATTGAAAGAACTAACGAGGCAGATTCGGTTTGAAATCCAGGGTGAGCTGAACAGCAACCAAGTTCCCTTCATCTGAAGTGGTGGCTAGCACTGCTCGTGAATCGCCTACATTTGATACATAAATTACATCACCCTACATAAAACAAGAAACCATTTTATCAACGAACATATTATAAATTCTCAAAAAATCTTTTGTTTTTAATGAATTGTTAAATTTATTCGATTCAAAAACATTTTTACTCCGAGTGCATCACTACTTCTTTTATGTTGTTACCTGTCTGACAATGGTTATAGCAGTTGTGCCACTGTTGTAAGAATCAATCTTGCGGTGATGTTCAAGTTCTTGATCAACCGATGCACATGTCTTGAGATATGAATGTTTCCATATGTCGAATCTCGAGAATTTTTTACTGGAGCCTTCAAGGTCTAGCTCGGGATCTAGTAGTGTGGTTTGAGCGAGAGTCTTTTGCCAGTTGCATAGGAGGGATGAAGGCATCGAGTTTCTTACATGTTTGGCTACATAGTGACCCCATGGACCATGTCCATCGAATATTCCGCAGAATATCATGTCTTCTTGGCACCCAAATCCCTGTTTACCAAAAATAAATTGTCAGAACGCTAAACATACTCAAAACGCGGTAAATAGCACAAAGGATATGAATCTAGATGCTACACCTAACGGAACCAAGAAGTCTAACAGACAAACGCAAACGCAGAAGATTTTTAAAACGGGAAAAAGGTTAGTAACGTTGTAATTAATATACTACCTCCCAAACGATTGCACAGTCCTGGTTAACGCCTTTCTCACCGCGTTTAGAGAAAACAGAGGCCGAGTTATTAGAACCTTCTGCATAAACGTAACCACATGATTTCAGAATCATCTCCTTCTTCTTTGCATCTTTCACCATCTCATCAGCAGCTTCCTTAGCGTCGCAAGTTCCATTGTTGTGCTTCACTTTCTTGATGGAGAAGGATCGAGCTAATCCACTGAACATGGACGAAAAATGTCCCATTCTTAACAACACCAGATGATTTATTTGGTGAAAATATCAAGCAACAGTGAGTAAGATGATCTTGAATCTGTTGAACAAGAAAGAACAGAGAGTTTTAGATTCTTGGATTAGAGTTTTAAGAGCTAGAGGGCATAATACAATGTCCAAACGTATAATAAAAAAAATACAAAACAGAGGTTTGAACTTAAAAGGTAGAAAGATGAGTCATAGTGCAGAGAATCTAAAAGATTTAGAAGAAAAAAATAGCTTAAGTTAGCATAATATTCATAAGTCTGACATGGAATTCCATTGAACAAGCTTCTGAGATTATCAAACGTTTATCTTTTGAGATAAGTACTAAATATAAATGTGAAATTTGACTCTTAAGGGAAATCAAGTTTCTCCTTATAGAAAACACATTTAGAGATATTTCTTATTAAGGAAATGAAAAACAAGTTGCAAGACTCCAAGATTCTCCTTCTTTTGCTTTTTCGGTGATATCTAACAAGAAAATAAAAATCTATCACAGTCTCATAACTTTCTGAGCATGCTTTTGTTTAACATATATTTAAATATGAAAACCTAAAAGGCAAAATCCAACAACAGATTACTCTTCACCCTCTTTGTTTAATCATTCTTGATTCGTCACAAACCAGTCAGATTCAACTTAGATGTATTAAAGAGAGATAGAGATAGAATTAGAGACCGTTGAGATGGCTCAGAGACGCCGTAGAGATGACGTATTGTCAGAAAAGCTGACGTAGCACCAAACGGAGAAGAAGAGTTAGCTAAGGAAGCGAGAGAGAGAATAATCAGAATCCATTTAATGCTCCAAAGAGAAAGAAAATTAAAGAACTCAAAATTAAATGGAACAATCAAGAAAGATTATTTATAAAGTTAAAAAAAAAATCTGGTACGGTGTTGTAATAGTTCCCTCTGTCATTTATATTATGGTAAGAGAAGGACAAAGACATGGTCGACAATGTCTTTGGTCTTTTGTGGATGTCAGAAAATCAGAAATTCAATAATTACATTTTTTATAATCATAATCTCTCCACGATATTTGTTTCTTATGTTTTAAAATAAAAATTGGTTAATTAAACAAGACAAGTTGTAGAATATTTAAGTGTGGATTATCAGAAACAGAGACAACTACGAGATACGTTTATATCTTTTTTTGTGTGTGCAAAAAACGTTTATATCTTCTTCTTTCGTGTATATCTTCTTCCGAAAATTATACAACCAATTTCTCGATCATACCATTTTTTTTTTCGTAACTGGCTTCGATCATACCATTTTTTGTTAGAGGCTTCTAATAATTTAAAATGGTGTTAAAACATGCTGTTTGCATGTAAGTATATGATAATAGTACAGATTATTCTTAGAAACAAGACAATAATAATATGAGAATATTATGTACATAATGGTTTAAGAGATGAATACGCTCAACTCGTTGCATCAAAAGTCAAATAAAGCAGATACAACTAATAAAGTTCAAGAAATATCACAGTAACAAAGGTAATAAATCAAATATCTTATATGAAAAGGAAAAAAATAGAGAAATATTTTTCTGAAAAGTTCACTATTTTACAAATCAGCAAGATAATAAAGCAATTAGCATTATCGGTAGAAGAGACCGTCAACAGTTTTTACGTGATTTTTAAATACTAATTAAATGGTCAATTATATTATTCTTTAATATTTGTTTTTGTTAACGCTATATATTATCTGTAATAATTTCACAAAAAGTAATTTTATACTATAGTTTTTCTCGTAATTTTATACAAAAAGTAATTTTATACTCTAATTTTATACTATTTTCAAAAAAATCATACATGAATCAAGGTTCTGACTTCTGTTTTAATATAATAGATTTATAAGTTTCCCATGATCTTTGCATTATATAATTAAAAAGTTGTATTTTCTGGAATTTAATCACAGATTTGATATCTATTCTATTAAAACAAAAACATGACATATTGAACGTTAAGTCTAATAATATATTTTATTTATGTAAAAAACTATTTCATCAAATTAAATTAATATTAACATAAATATAATTACAAAAATTGAAATATAAAAATTAAAATTTTCAAAAAACAAATATATATATATCTCCACCCTTTCGTAAAACCTTTAAATCCTGACCAATAGACTATAGTGATTGAATTTTCCATTGTGGTTATGCAATATTCTTTTTTGTTGGACTGAAGGCTATGCTGTTAATATACGAATAATATGAAGAACACTGTATAAGATGATTAAAATCAATTTAATTGGCATAAAATTAGTAAGCCTTAAGCAGAATGCATAACAGAAATGTGATCAAGCGACTAAAGATAATAAAATTCGAAGGTTGGGGAATCTAATCATATATCTATATAATATGATTTCATACTACTACTTTATTTGGCATTGCGTCATATGATTATCGTGGTAACAATATTTCCGTATGTCAACGACATCTCTCAAGTAAAATATACAAATATTGTTAAATGTGATTATTTAAGGAGTGTAGTTGCTGTATTATATACGTATCTATAAAATATATCAATAAATTTCCTAACCAAAAGATATTTAGGTCAATATCGAAACTAACTATAAAGCTTACAATTTTTATAGAAGAAGAGGTCAAATGATTAAAAACAAAATTTAAAAGTTACATTGTATAAAAAATATTACATTCTAGAGAATAATTTATGTAAATGTTCCGGTTTTAGATTATATATTGGCAACTGGTTTTGACGACCGGCCAAACAAGATTGGTAGAAAAAGCATGAAAATGACAGAAATGACAATAATTTTTTTTTTGAAAATAAGGCTTTCGGAAATGACAATAATGCTCCCTAGCTTTTGATAAAGTCCAGTAAAAGGCAGTGCACTGATTGTAATTTGCCTTGGCCCTTGACTCAAATATTGATAATTAGTTCCATCATTAGTAAACGTTTGTATAATTCCATTTCAAAATGTTTCTATATTTTTGTTGTTTACCGAGAGTATAAAATGTTCTATTTATGCATAAGATATCAAATTGGAACGCACTTAATACAGTTCATGATGGATACATATATAACAACATATAGTGGTTTTAGGCCAGTTTCAAAAAAAAAAAAAAAACAGTGGTTTAGTAATTATTAATTTCAGTATGCACGTTACATGTGTAATTTGCTAGTCATATCTTCTAGGGCTATTGAGAGTATATTCTTGGAAGACAAAATGTAAGTTGTCAAAAGAAAAGAAGACCAAATGTATAAAGGAAAAGAAAAACACAAGTTGAGCATTCAAAATACAAATAAAGTACGCAGATCGTAGCTAGCTACACACGTTTAGCATAAGCATTTTGAAGTATGAATTAACAGTTTTTATAATGTGTACTATAAACAATTACATGTGAATATGGTCCCTCCCCATATATGATGTAAACTAATAAAAAACTTTGTAAAGGTTGTAATTAATAAATAGAGATCGATTGAGATCTTGTGTGTACTATGCCAAATAAACAGCTCACGATAAAGGGGATGATTGGTCTGGTTCGATTCATTAGCTTGCATTGACTATATTCCGGTTTGATCACTATATTTAAAATAGTTTACAGCGAGTTAACCGGATCGATACCATAACCTGTGTCAAGTCGCAATAATCAGACGCCGTGACGAAACTGGACACGAACCTTCGAGTTTCACATTGGTCGAGGGTAAGTCAGTGGGACCCATTTAACGAGGACTGTGTCTGACCGCTTGTGACGGTAGTCTTTTGGTGGGGGCCCACGAAGCATAAGAAAACAACAAACACTGATTTTCTTTATTGGTTCGTTGGATGAATCCCCAATATGTCGGCAACAATCATGCACACAAAATCTTTTTCTCTATTTTCAATTATTGTTATTATTATTTTGGTAAAATTTTCAGTTATTTTTTGAACTCGAGAAACAAAATTACAATTTTATGATAAATACAAGTTGGATATTTATTTATTTATTTTCTTGAGAAGAGGATTTTAAATTCAAACCACAGAATGGACGCTGGCTGCTTGTACATAAATTTGTGTTTCTTTTCCCTGGTATATTGTGTATTTGAAAATAGTAACATACAGTGAAAAACAAAAAAAACAGTAACATACTAAAATAGACCAGAATATTTTCGATTTGTGGAACTAAAACGTTTTACCACTAGATCTAATATAAGATCCTACGTGGTAATGAGTCATATGAGGAGCTATGCATGCACACGTGACGAGAGAAACAGAGACTCACCACTACACTAGGAGACTTTTAGTGTGGATTACTTCCCATTTTGAAAGGGAAGTTCTAATTTCGGCAAGCGAACCTAGTCGAGAACCAACCACATGAAGAGTTAGTTCCTCACGGGTCCACACGCGAGCCCAACCTTTGGATAAAAGGTTAAATTCTACGGTCAACACGTGTCGCCGACAACAATCACTTGTGTGGTGGTGAAGTTTCCGTGTTCGCGCACCCACCGTAGCAATAAGAACGTGTGGAAAATGGTGTGAATATGATGGGGGCAAAAAGAAGCCCATTAATTTGAGCATATAAAGGCCATCACTATACAACCATACTGAACGAAGTTTGTGTTCAATTTTTCAAGGAAAGTGTTCAATAAAGGGATTCACATTCATGACAGTAAAAGTGAGATTCCATTTGGTTAGGTTCACTTCAAAAAGTCACAAAACAAAGAGGGATGAAAATAAACTTACCTGACTAGACCTAGTGCAAGCTCCGTGAATCTGCCTCCGGTCGCCCACAGTGTATATATGTTGAACCAGAAAGTTATGAGAGCCTAGAGTAATTATAAAAAATGGAGAGAAGCAACGATGAAGAAGCAAAAGATCTTCCAAGATTACGTTAAAAAGGATTAGGAAGAGAAACGACAATAAATCTGAAACCACCTGATACTTGTTGGTAGGGCTGGGCATTTTATCCGTTAAATTTGATTCGATTCGTTATCCGTTGCTATTCGATTCGAAAATTCCGAATATCCGTAAGCTTTCGAAGCAAAGCAAATACTAAAATTCAATATCCGTCAAAATCGAAGCAAATCACAAATATTAAAATTTTGGGAAGCGAATATCCGATCCGATCCGTCAATATATAAATACATGTATATTTTGATTATATTTAAAGTTTTAAATGTATAAAATTATATAATTATTATTCTAATATATTATTTGATAGATTCTATTCATATTATTACTTATATAAAAGTATTACATAAAAGGAAGAGAAAATATTTACGATAATTATAATTTTTTTTTAAGTTTTGTGTTATTATAATTTTAACTAAGTTTAAAAATTTACAAAATATGAAGATTCATTGCTTTTTTTAATTTTTATCTTTTATATCATGCAAAAAATATATTTTACAAAACAAATTTGTCTCAAATTTTTAAGATTATTTGTATTAATCAAAACAAATGAGAGATCCGTAAGTATCCGCGAATATCCGCAAATATCTATTTATTTTCCGGATATCCGTTTTTCCGAATATCCGTATTTTTCCGAAGCAAAGCAAATCGAAAAATCAGATATCCGTAACATTCGAATCAAATCACAAATACCTTCAAAAACCCGAATATCCGATCCGTGCCCAGGCCTACTTGTTGGTACCGACAAGATTTGGTAATTACCTTTGTCAAAGGGCAAAAACGATGAGTCAAAGAAATATGATATGGCAATTGGCAAGTGATAATCGTCTGGGTAATGCAAGGAGATCCATGTAGACACGACACCCCTTGTTCTAGCATGGAACCACACAAATTCAGTACTAGCTTCTTGAGAACTACTGAGTTCTCTATATGTCCACAAACATCAAGATGCTTAAGTTTAAGTGTTTAAACACGGACTCTATCTACCATGTGACACAAGAGTGATCATCCTCAGCCATCCTAATACTTAACTTGAGCTTGTGCAAGCATGAAGCCCTAGAGAAATTTAGAAACCTATCAACAAAACTCACTAAGGCAATGCAATCTGGGAATAAAATGATATCTAAATCTGGTAAGGGAACAAAAAATCAATAGCTTTCTCCATCTTATAGACAAAATATTACTTTTAAGTGGATTTGCAATTAATCGTTGAACTTTGGACTTATGACTTTTTACGCCTTGATATATTTTTAAATCTAATTCCATCAAAAGCATATAACTATATACCAATTTTCATAAGTCCATCAACATATATAGGATTTGATTGGTATTAGTGGGAGTAATATTGAGTAAAAAAGGGTGGAAAACAGCTGAAACAAAAGAAAGAAATAAAAAGGAAAATGGAGTAAATTGCTAAACTCATAGTAAATGTGTGTGTATGTTTTTCCCTAGAGTAAATAGGTGAAAATAGTATTCAAGACATCAACAAGAAAGAGAAAATCCTCTGCTTTCTCTCTAGAAGTCTGCCGTGGTGAAAAGTGGAGTGGACTACTACAATCACCGTCGGTCCGACCCTATGTTTGTGTTATTTCTATTTTTTCGTTGTTTGTCCGTTTGGATAGAAAGAAGTGATGTCCACTCTGTTTCGATCCAACTCCAGGATGGGAGGCTTCTACAGTTGCCATCGCCGGCCTACGACTCCAAGAAAAGAGACTCTCTAAGCTCTGGCCGCCAGTTTTGGTTCTTTCGAAATTGATTTCTGTCGATTGTGGGATGGTTTGGTTTGTGGTGGAAGTGGTGTGTTTGAGTTTATTTTCTTGTTTTCTGATAAGTTTCTTGGGATTCCAACTTAAAACCAATTGGCAATTAGTGGAGTGTCTCAAGTCCCTTTTATATTACTTAAGTTCCTATCATATTTCTGATGTAGGATCTTTACTCCCAACACCCTCCTTCGAGATAATGATGCGTATAACCATTAATCTCGTAGAATCCATCATATCCCTACCGAAACAATGCTTTTTCTTCTAGCAATCTCGATAGAACTAAACATTCTCTGGACCATCAGCTAATAGATTGATCGGACCACTTTCGGACCGGACTAATGGGTTAAAGTATTGGACCCGCTCTGATACCATCATAAGTTTCTTGGCTTCCAACTTAAAACCAATTGACAATTAGTGGAGTGGTTCAAGTCCCTTTTATAGTCCCCATCATATTTCTGATATGGGATCTTTAATCCCAACATTTTCAGTTTGATGTTTTGGTACGTTTGGATGAAATTTCGATTATCGATGGAACATGTGTTAAGGCGATGAAGACGGAGATTTTAATTTGGGATTTAATTTTGTAGTAGTGGTTTCGTGATACGGATGAGATCTCGGCTTTGTTGATGGATGCTCTCCATGGAATGGTCTCTGACGTTGACAATGGTTGTCTGAAATCAGGTGGATTATGTGGTTGTGGTACTGTTCTCGGTCAGGTTTCGGTGGTTACCGTGTTGTTCCGGCGACGAGTTTCGATTTGGTGAAGACGGTGGAATCTCTGCTCAACTTGTGGCATATCGCTCTCATGCGTTTGTACACGTGGGGGAGGCATGTGACCGTTTCTTTTCTTCTATTAGGGATTGTGAGTGGGGCTGTTGGTGGATCTTTGTTGGTTTTTGGTTTTTGTAATGGGTTTGAATGAGTTTGTTTTTGTCATGTGAAGTGGACTTTATGTAATTTGTAAAATATTTTGTTTAATATATAATATTCCACTTGATTGGTGTTTTCTCAGTGGAATTTGGAGTAACTAAAAGTTGGGAGTAAACATTTACTCTATAACTAGATTAGGACCCGCCCTAAAGGGCGGAAATTGATTTGTCAAATTTCAATTAATAGTATATGGTATATATAATATGTGTATATAATATTATATATATTTTGTGTAACATTTATATATATATATACATATTAGACATATATATAATATTTTATTAAATATATATAGAATTTAATAGTGTTATAATTTGTGTTGTACTTGTTATTAGTTTGTATTTAATCTTCTTTCATTTTTAGTATAATAATTTGCCTTATCACACTTTTTACCTTTTAACTTATACACATAGTCTCGTAAAATGTAATATATAAAAAACATATTTAAAAAATCTACTGACCATATGCCACCATTATTTGGTTGTTTGAACAAAAAAAAAATTATGTTCTTGCAGAACTGTGTATGTTGTGATATGATGTAGGTAAAGAGTAAATATATGGAAGTAAAGTTAGTGATACGAACATGAGATTATGTTGGTCTATGCCACAATTATTTGGTTTTTGGAAGATCAATGAGCATAAGCATATACGGTCTTTGTATACTTACGTTGTAAATGAGTCGGATATTTTTTCTCTTATGTCTGGAATGATATGGAACTCGTTGATTTAAAAGTGGTTCAGTTTTATATGATCTGATTATATTAAGAGATTAACCAAAAATATTATAAAAGTGTTACTGGTTAGGTTTAACTAATTTATATTGGTTAAGATTTGGTTTAATTTAAGTTGGTAGGTTGCATTATATAGAAGGTATGATATATTCTAGCAACAACTATGAAAGAGTCCAAAATTTAAATGAGAACTTCAAATAGTAGATAATCCCTAAATTAATAGATTAGATGGCCATACAATCACATCCATAATTAAATGTATTTATGGCATTATCGGGTCGTGATGAATACAGTGACTAACAAACAACAAAACATTCATCATATATTATGAAACCTAGTTATGAAGGCACATCTTTGATGTTTCAGATGCTGTAATTTTGCAACTGTCGTGTTTCGTATATATATTAAGGTTGTGATTGGTAAATGCGAAAATAAAATATAGTAAATAAAAAGTGAAAAGAGTGGAAAGTGAAAAAGGTGGAAAAGAGAGATAAACAAAACTTTTTTTTTTTTTTTTTTTTTTTTTTGAACAATGATAAACAAAACTTCTAAGAACATCTTTATCTCACAAACTCTATTTGGGATTCTTATTTTTTTTCTTATTTTTTAGTCTGATTAAAAAAAAATTAAAAGGAGAACTAATCGCGGACCATCACATGTTGATGGGACCCACGAACAGTGCAAAAAACTCTCAACAAATGTTTCTTCTCCGACGATTTATGTAACTTTTTTTTTTTGGAGATCACAGCCTACTTTTTCAGTAAAAAGCCTACTAAAAATCTGGATAATGGTGTTCTAAGGCCAACTCCTATCGGACGCTATAACGGTATAATAATGTACAGTTTGACGTTTTCTCGTTCCAACCGGACAGTAAACATGACTGTATTATAGTGTGATTCTTTTATTTGCTACCGTATCACACCATATTTGCTGATGCAGTGTAGCAACGGCATTTTTTTTTTCAAAAGCTGTTTTTTGGTCAAATCAAGACTGTTTATTTAAATATTGTCTAAATAAAGTTGATACATTTGATTTATATTACCATTTTATAATTAGATCAGATATTATAAATAAAAATATATAACAAATTTTAATTTACACAATGAAAATTAAATTACAAAATAAAATTAATACTTTAATTTAACTGTTATATAATATATTAATACTTAAAATAGAAATATTATTTTTATTATAGTTTTAATATTAGTTAACATCTTTTACTCATAAAATAATTAGTATTTATCAAAACAAAAAATAATAAGAAAATTGATTAATAATATAACTAGATTT
>NW_026617771.1:0-15428 GCF_000801105.2 Raphanus sativus
CATTCTGGTTAGGTCTTGGGTTTTATTTTGGCGACATATTTTGGCTTTATAAGCTTGTAGCGCTGCTTTGGTTGAAACTTAGACAATTTTATCAAAGAAAAAACCTTAAGCAAATTGCTTGCTTGCTTCTGTGCTTTCTCTGTTCAGCCTAAGAACATTGAACCTTCATCTAGGGTAGAGTAATCTACTGTGATCCATCTCAGACACTACACAGGGTTATCCTGCGTCTAGAGAGTAGCTAAACATCTTTGGAGCCTTCCACTGCTCTGAAGAGAAGTCCAACGACCAAGGAGTGTTAGTAACCTCCCTGATCACCCTCTTAACCATACCATCCAAGAGATCCTAGCTTCCTAGCTTATAAGGGACGCACCAAGTGGTATCAGAGCCCCTTGGAGGTTAGGTTTGTTCTCTGCTCGTGTCAACCATCTATCACCACCAAACACTTCTTTTCTTTCTATCTGTTGTAAGCCGGCTGGGCCAACCCTTGAATCAAAAAAAAAAAAAAGAAAAGAGATCTCTGATCCAAATCAAAAAAAAAAAATAAGAAACATAAGCTGAAGAGAAATCCAGCTAAGGGTGGTAAAGCCAGCTGGTGCCTAAATCTCTTAATACTTTCTATCTAATCACTTTAGGTTGTAGCTAGATCTTAGGTGATTGAGCTTTGATCTAATCTGAACTCTTGGGAAAGTAAGGGAGCAAGCACAGGCAGTAAACTGAGTGAGAGAGGGTTTATTAAACTAACCATTGTTAAGAGTTTGTTGCAGGAAGATGGCTGAAGAGAGACGTGATGGAGACAATGCAGGAGAGCCAGTCCAGCGAATTGCTCTTGATCAGTTGCAATTCCAAGCTATGATTGCTGAAGTTACACGCCAACTACAAGGGCATGCTGAACAAATATATGCTCATGTTATTCCTCCTAACAATGAACTTGCAGGTGCAGCTGGAGTAGCTGGAGCAGGGGGATCCGTGAAGTAGCTGCAAGACAGCCCATACGTGCTAGGAGAGCAGCCCCTGCTGTGGTAGCTGATGAGCAAGAAGAGTGGGCTGAAGATGCAGATGATGAACGCCCTCTCAGAGCCAATAACAGGCGCCCTCATGGAGAAGATCACTTTGGAAATCTTAAGCTTAAGATTCCATCTTTCCAAGGAAAAGCTGATCCTGATGTCTATCTGGAATGGGAGCAAAAGATTGAATCTGTTTTCAAATGTCAAAGGCTCACTGAGGAGAGGAAAGTAAGACTTGCTGCTACTGAATTTGAAGGCTATGCTATCAACTGGTGGCAGAATGTTTCAAATATCAGGAGAAGAGATGGTGATGAAGCAAGTAACTTCTTGGCATGAGATGAAAGAGGTTATGAGAGCTAGATTTGTACCTGCTCATTATGGCAGAGATCTCCACAAGAAGCTCAGGAAACTTACTCAAGGCTCTAAGAGTGTGGAGGAGTATCACCAGGAGATGGAAACACTCATGATCAAAGCCAAAATTGATGAGGATGTGGAAGCTACTATGGCTCGGTTTTTAGATGGAGTAAACAGGGACATCCAAGACAGGCTGGAGATGCAAGACTATGCTACTCTTGAAGAGATGGTACACAAGGCTATCTCTTATTGAACAACAGAACAAGAGGAGAGTAACACTCGCTATCCTACTAGTTCTGCATCCAAATCATCTTATGCTAAGGATGATAAAGCCTACAGCCGACCAAAGGAGAGTGGTGGGTCAACCAGTACCACAACCACCGAGATGACAAGACAAGGAAGCAAGGAACCACTCCACCATCCAGAACCAGGAACATCAAGTGCTACAGATGTCAAGGATATGGCCATTATGCTAGTGAATGCACCAGTAAGAGATCATGATAGTTCTAGATAATGGAGAGGTTATTTCTGAGGATGAGAAGCCTGAGGGAGAATCTGATGAAGAGGATGTAGAATACCCTGTTAAGGGAGAGATGCTGGTTACCAGGAGAGCTTTGAATGTTCAAGCCAAATCCAAAGAAACTGAGCAGAGGGAGAACTTGTTTCATACAAGGTGTCTAATCAAGGATAAAGTTTGCAGCTTGATCATTGATGGAGGAAGTTGTACCAATGCTGCTAGCGAGACACTGGTGGAGAAGCTTGGTCTCTCAGTTCAAAAACACCCACGCCCATATATGCTGCAATGGTCTGAATGATACAGGCGAGTTGAAGGTGAACAAGCAAGTGAAAGTGCCCCTCTCTGTTGGGAGGTATCAAGATGAGATCCTTTGTGATGTGTTACCTATGGATTCCAGCCACATCTTGTTGGGAAGACCTTGGCAGTATGACAAAAGAGCACTTCATGATGGCTTCACTAATAGGCATTCTTTTCTACAAGGAGGAAAGCAAATCACACTGGTACCTTTAACACCACAAGAGGTCCAGGAAGATCAGATCACCCTCAAGCGTAGGAAAGAAGAAGCAAAGGCCTTACTGGTAAGGGAGGCTGAGCAGGTAAGTAAGCTTAACTTAATGGCTACTTCTGGAGATATTAAAAATGCTTTGGCTAGCCACCCTGCTTTGGTTTTATTGCTTTGTAAGGGTGAACTAACTGAGACTAATCAAGCAATGTCTATTCCTCTAGAAATTGAAACTCTTTTGCAGGACTACAAAGATGTTTTCCCAGAAGATAATCCAGTGGGATTGCCACCCATCAGAGGCATTGAACATCAGATTGATCTTGTACCAGGAGCTACCTTACCCAATCGGCCAGCTTACAGGACTAACCCTGTAGAGACTAAGGAACTTCAGAAGCAGATCAATGAACTCTTGAGAGAAGGGACACATCAGGGAGAGCTTGAGTCCATGTGCTGTACCAGTCTTGCTGGTGCCAAAGAAGGATGGTAGCTGGCGTATGTGTGTTGATTGTAGGGCCATTAACAACATCACAGTTAAGTACAGACATCCTATCCCTCGTTTAGATGATATGTTAGATGAGTTACATGGTTCATGTGTCTTTTCTAAAATTGATTTGAAAAGTGGTACCACCAGATTAGGATGAAGAAGGAGATGAGTGGAAAACTGCTTTTAAAACTAAACTAGGATTGTATGAATGGTTAGTTATGCCCTTTGGATTGACTAATGCACCTAGCACATTCATGAGATTGATGAACCATGTCCTGAGAGCTTATATTGGTCGATTTGTGGTTGTCTATTTTGTGATGATATTCTTATCTATAGTAAAACCATGAATGAACACATAGATCACCTAAGGCAGGTTCTTGATGTGCTTAGAAAGGAAAGTTTATTTGCTAACTACAAGAAGTGTTCCTTTGGGACAGATAACCTTGTCTTTTTAGGTTTTGTTGTGACTTCTCAGGGCCTGAAAGTTGATGAAGAGAAGGTGAAAGCCATCAAGAGCTGGCCCACGCCTAAGTCTGTTGGAGAGGTCAGGAGTTTTCATGGACTTGCTGGGTTTTACCGGCGGTTTGTGAGAGACTTTAGTACCATTGCTGCTCCATTGACTGAGGTTATCAAGAAGAGTGTGGGGTTTACTTGGGGTTCTGACCAGGAAGAGGCATTTCAATTGTTGAAAGAAAGACTAACCACTGCTCCTTTACTTGTGTTGCCTAACTTTCTTAAAACTTTTGAAATAGAGTGTGATGCTTCAGGAGTAGGTATTGGGGCTGTGCTGATGCAGGAGAAGAGACCCATTGCTTATTTCAGTGAGAAACTGAGTGGTGCTGCATTGAACTATCCCACTTATGATAAGGAACTGTATGCACTGGTGAGAGCTCTACAGATGTGGCAGCATTACCTCTGGCCAAAGGAGTTTGTGATCCATACAGATCATGAGTCTCTTAAACACCTCAAAGGGCAACAGAAACTCAACAGGAGGCATGCCAGGTGGGTTGAATTCATTGAAACTTTTCCATATGTCATCCACTACAAACAAGGTAAGGAGAATGTAGTTGCTGATGCACTCTCCAGAAGGTATGCTCTCTTATCCTCTATGGAAACCAAACTCTTGGGATTTGAACACCTTAAAACTTGTTATGCTGATGATCCTGACTTTAAGGAAGTATATGTGGAAACTGAGAAACATGCCAGTGGCAAGTACTATCAGCTTAAAGGGTTTCTTTTTATATGATAACCGCCTATGCATTCCTTGTGGTACTTTGAGGGAGTTATATGTCAGGGAAGCTCATGGAGGTGGTCTAATGGGCCATTTTGGGATTGCAAAGACACTCGCCACCCTTCAGGACCACTTCTACTGGCCAGGGATGAAGAGGGACGTGGAGAAGGTATGCTCTAAGTGTGTGACATGCAAGCAGGCAAAGTCAAAGGTGCAGCCGACAGGTTTGTATACTCCCCTGCCCATTCCTGAACATCCATGGGTTGATATTTCTATGGATTTTTGTGTTAGGCTTGCCTAGGACAAAGAGAGGTAGAGATAGTATCTTTGTGGTTGTTGACAGGTTCTCTAAGATGGCACATTTTATTCCTTGTCATAAAACTGATGATGCAATCATGGTAGCTGAACTATTCTTTAGAGATGTAGTTAGGTTGCATGGAATGCCTAGGACAATAGTGTCAGATAGAGATACCAAGTTCCTGAGTCACTTTTGGAAAACCTTGTGGGGAAAACTAGGAACTAGATTGTGCTATTTTCTACTACTTGTCATCCCCAAACTGATGGACAAACTGAGGCAGTCAATAGAACTTTATCTGCTTTGCTGCGTGCCATTATCAGTAAGAACATTAGGACTTGGGAAGACTGTTTGCCTCATGTAGAATTTGCTTACAATAGGTCAATGCACTCTGCCACTAAGCTAACTCCTTTTCAGGTTGTGTATGGATTCAATCCATTATCTCCTTTAGATTTGTGTGCTTTACCTTTTTAAAGAACAAGCTAACCTTGATGGCAATCAAAAGGCCGAGTTTGTTAGATCTTTGCATGAACAGGTAAAGAAGAACATTGAGGCTCAAACCAAGGTGTATGCACGCAAGAAGAACAAGGGGCGCAAGGAGTTGGTGCTGGAACCAGGAGATCTTGTGTGGATTCATTTGAGGAAAGAAAGGTTTCCTAGTGAGAGGAAGTCTAAGCTGATGAAGCGCATGGATGGTCCATTCAAAGTGTTGAGAAGAATCAATAACAATGCTTATCAGATTGATCTCCAAGGGAAGTATACAATTAGCTCCACTTTTAATGTTTCTGATTTAATTCCTTATGTTGCAGATGAGCTGGATTTGAGGTCAAATCCTTTTAAAGGAGGAGGGGATGGTACGACCATGGATGAGCAGCTTACTGATGAGGAGCTGAGTGATACTGATGGGGAGCTGATGGAGGAAGGAGACTCAGAGAGGATGAGCTAATTGAACCTGTACTAGGGGATAAAGGTGCATCTAACCAGGAGATGAGTATCTCAAGTTCAGAGAAGCAGGAGGAGCAACAGCATCCAGTCACATTCTGGACTGGACCAACGACCAGAGCTAGAGCCAAAGCACATCAGGAGGTCATTCAACACTTAGCCAAACTCGTGAGGCCTAAGGAAGAGGGAGAAACCGTGGGAAAAGAAGGGCCAGCATGTTGGTTTAATGTGTTTCAATTATGTAATTGATTTAAACCAATTTGGGTTAGGATTAGGATTTTAAACCAATTTTAATTAGGATTTTAAACCAATTTCGTTTAGGATTAGATCAAACCATTCTGGTTAGGTCTTGGGTTTTATTTTTGGCGACATATTTTGGCTTTATAAGCTTGTAGCCGCTTTTGGTTGAAACTTAGACAATTTTATCAAAGAAAAAACCTTAAGCAAATTGCTTGCTTGCTTCTGTGCTTTCTCTGTTCAGCCTAAGAACATTGAACCTTCATCTAGGGTAGAGTAATCTACTGTGATCCATCTCAGACACTACACAGGGTTATCCTGCGTCTAGAGAGTAGCTAAACATCTTTGGAGCCTTCCACTGCTCTGAAGAGAAGTCCATCGACCAAGGAGTGTTAGTAACCTCCCTGATCACCCTCTTAACCATACCATCCAAGAGATCCTAGCTTCCTAGCTTATAAGGGAACGCACCAACCACTAATCAGTGGAGAATAACCAGGAAGTTGAATAAATCTCATAGGAGTTGTGAGTAAGAAGATATCCCACTTTCTATGCAGATGATTCCAGATTAGCCTGTTCGGACATATGGCAATATCTTCATGATTCTTATCAAACCAGGATGAACCACGATCTAAGAAGCTTTATTTGGAACCAATAATCAGTGGAGAATAACCAGGAAGTTGAATAAATCTCATAGGAGTTGTGAGTAAGAATATATCCCACTTTCTATCCAGATGATTCCAGATTAGCCTGTTCGGACATATGGCAATATCTTCATGATTCTTATCAAACCAGGATGAACCACGATCTAAGAAGCTTTATTTGGAACCACTAATCATTGGAGAATAACCAGGAAGTTGAATAAATCTCATAGGAGTTGTGAGTAAGAAGATATCCCACTTTCTATGCAGATGATTCCAGATTAGCCTGTTCGGACATATGGCAATATCTTCATGATTCTTATCAAACCAGGATGAACCACGATCTAAGAAGCTTTATTTGGAACCAATAATATGTGGAGAATAACCAGGAAGTTGAATAAATCTCATAGGAGTTGTGAGTAAGAAGATATCCCACTTTCTATCCAGATGATTCCAGATTAGCCTGTTCGGACATATGGCAATATCTTCATGATTCTTATCAAACCAGGATGAACCACGATCTAAGAAGCTTTATTTGGAACCACTAATCAGTGGAGAATAACCAGGGAAGTTGAATAAATCTCATAAGTGTTGTGAGCAAGAAGATATCCCACCTTCTATCCAGATGATTCTAGATTTGCCTGTTCGGACATATGCCATTATCTTCATGATTCTTATCAAACCAGGATGAACCACGATCTAAGAAGCTTATTTGATGAACCACTAAATAGTGGAGAATAACCAGGAAGTTGAATAAATCTCATAGGAGTTGTGTGAGAGAAAGATCTCACTTTCTATGCAGATGTCCAGTCCGCTTAGGCTCTATCGACATATGGCATAACATTCTCAACCAGATCTTATAGATAGAGAAGTGACGATATAGAACAGCTTATTTGGGAGAAGATCATAAGTAATACTGAGGGAGTAGTGGATACATAAGAGAGAATAAATTCCAGCTAGCATGTGTGCAGATGATCCAGATTACCCACTTTCTATGCAGCGATTCAGTAGGCTCACGATGCTTCATCTTCTTATCAAACCAGGATGAGACACCGATCTATTAGAAGCTTTATTTGGACCAATCATCCGTGGACACAGATATAAACACCATGTTTGAATAAATCATATAGGATTGTGAGTAAGAAGATTATCCCACTTTCTATCCAGGATCCAGATTATTCCAGATTAGTCTGGGGACATATGGCAATGTCTTCATGATTCTTATCAAACCAGGTTGAACCACGATCTAAGAAGCTTTATTTGGAACCATAATCAGTGGAGAATAACCAGGAAGTTGAATAAATCTCATAGGTGTTGTGAGTAAGAAGATATCCCACTTTCTATCCAGATGATTCCAGATTGGCCTGTTCGGACATATGGCAATATCTTCATGATTCTTATCACACCAGGATGAACCACGATCTAAGAAGCTTTATTTGGAACCACTAATCAGTGGAGAATAATCAGGAAGTTGAATAAATCTCATAGGAGTTGTGAGTAAGAAGATATCCCACTTTCTATCCAGATGATTCCAGATTGGCATGTTCGGACATATGGCAATATCTTTATGATTCTTATCAAACCAGGATGAACCACGATCTAAGAAGCTTTATTTGGCACCACTAATCAGTGGAGAATAACCAGGAAGTTGAATAAATCTCATAAGTGTTGTGAGCAAGAAGATATCCCACCTTCTATCCAGATGATTCCTAGATTTGCCTGTTCGGACATATGCCATTATCTTCATGATTCTTATCAAACCAGGATGAACCACGATCTAAGAAGCTTTATTTGGAACCACTAATCAGTGGAGAATACCAGGAAGTTGAATAAATCCCATAGGAGTTGTGAGTAAGAAGATATCTCACTTTCTATCCAGATGATTCCAGATTGGCCTGTTCGGACATATGGCAATATCTTCATGATTCTTATCAAACCAGGATGAACCACGATCTAAGAAGCTTTATTTGGAACCACTAATCAGTGGAGAATAACCAGGAAGTTGAATAAATCTCATAGGAGTTGTGAGTAAGAAGATATCCCACTTTCTATGCAGATGATTCCAGATTAGCCTGTTCGGACATATGGCAATATCTTCATGATTCTTATCAAACCAGGATGACCACGATCTAAGAAGCTTTATTTGGAACCAATAATCTGTGGAGATAACCAGGAAGTTGAATAAATCTCATAGGAGTTGTGAGTAAGAAGATATCCCACTTTCTATCCAGATGATTCCAGATTAGCCTGTTCGGACATATGGCAATATCTTCATGATTCTTATCAAACCAGGTTGAACCACGATCTAAGAAGCTTTATTTGGAACCACTAATCAGTGGAGAATAACCAGGAAGTTGAATAAATCTCAAAGTGTTGTGAGTAAGAAGATATCCCACTTTCTATCCAGATGATTCCAGATTGGCCTGTTCGGACATATGGCAATATCTTCATGATTCTTATCAAACCGGGATGAACCACGATCTAAGAAGCTTTATTTGGAACCACTAATCAGTGGGAGATAACCAGGAAGTTGAATAAATCTCTAGGAGTTGTGAGTAAGAAGATATCCACTTTTCTATGCAGATGATTCCAGATTAGCCTGTTCGGACATATGGCAATATCTTCATGATTCTTATCAAACCAGGATGAACCACGATCTAAGAAGCTTTATTTGGAACCACTAATCAGTGGAGAATAACCAGGAAGTTGAATAAATCTCATAGGAGTTGTGAGTAAGAAGATATCCCACTTTCTATTCAGATGATTCCAGATTAGCCTGTTCGGACATATGGCAATATCTTCATGATTCTTATCAAACCAGGATGAACCACGATCTAAGAAGCTTTATTTGGAACCACTAATCATTGGAGAATAACCAGGAAGTTGAATAAATCTCATAGAGTTGTGAGTAGAAGATATCCCACTTTCTATGCAGATGATTCCAGATTAGCCTGTTCGGTCGCATATGGCATCTTCATGATTCTTATCAAACCAGGATGAACCACGATCTAAGAAGCTTTATTTGGAACCAATAATCTGTGGAGAATAACCAGGAAGTTGAATAAATCTCATAGGAGTTGTGAGTAAGAAGATATCCCACTTTCTATCCAGATGATTCCAGATTAGCCTGTTCGGACATATGGCATATCTTCATGATTCTTATCAAACCAGGATGAACCACGATCTAAGAAGCTTTACCACTAATCAGTGGAGAATAACAGGAAGTTGAATAAATCTCATAAGTGTTGTGAGCAAGAAGATATCCCACCTTGATGAGGACATCAACCCCAACCAGGACACCATAACCATTCCCAAGGCATCTGAAGGACCCATGACTCGATCTAAGCAAAGAAGGCTTAACCAAGTACTTGGTTAGATTGTCTTCCATTGATTGAATTTGCTTATAACCATGCTACACATTCAGCTACTAAGATGTCTCCTTTTGAAGTTGTTTATGGATTTAATCCACTAACCCCTTTGGATCTTAAGCCAATTCCACAAGTTGAGCAGATTAATCAGGATGGCTTAAAGAGAGGAGAGGCAATCAAGAAGATACACCAGCAAGCTAAAGAAAATGTCATCAAGAAGACTGAGGAATACAAGAGGAATGCTGATAAGAGGCGCAAGCCCATGATCTTTGAACCAGGAGAGTGGGTGTGGATCCACATGAGGCAGGAGAGGTTCCCACAGAAAAGGAGTTCTAAGCTAGCTCCTAGGGGAGATGGCCCATTCCGTGTGCTAGAAAAGATCAATGACAATGCTTACCTTTTGGAGTTGCCTGATGAGTTTAACATTTCTCATACTTTTAATGTTGCGGATTTAACCCCTTATCTTGCAGATGATTCAGTTTTGAGGTCAAAACCTTCTGAAGGGGGAGGGAATGATGAGGACATCAACCCCAACCAGGACACCATAACCATTCCCAAGGCATCTGAAGGACCCATGACTCGATCTAAGCAAAGAAGGCTTAACCAAGGCTTTGCACTTGCGGTCCAAGCTATCTTAGATAGCTTAGCTGAGCCACCACCTATAAATCTAGCTGATCCACCCAAGAGAGGACATATCAACACGACAAGTGATGACTTGAGCAATGCCTTTGCGCAACTCAATATCACTCAAGGTAAGTCAGCTTATTTGAGTGGTGCTGATCCAAATGTTTACTTGGCAGGAACTGAAGCTGAAGAAGAATCCTTCCTTGAAGAAACCAACAAGATTGAAGCTGAAGATAATAAAGAGAAGACTGAAGAAGAGCTTGAAGAAGAAGAGCAAGACACGACATCTTTCAAGAATGAACCAAGCGCGCTCAACTTCAAGAATACCACAAAGGAGTTCCACCATGAACCAAGGGAAGTGTTTTCATTATTTACAATTTGTGCAGGTAAGATGGGTCAGTCTAGTGGTTCCTAGAACTCTCCCATCTCAGCAGCCACCTTGGTTCAAGACCCAAACTCGTTTAGTTTATTTTCTTTTTAAGTTTTTGCAAACTTTCCTTTTTTTGGGGCATTTTATTACTTTGCGTAGAAACCTTAAGTCCTGTCGTTTTGGAGTCTTTTATTTTGCTTTGAGTCAGCTGAAGGACTATTTATAAATTCCCATACGCAGCTTGTAACACACAACTTTTTACCTAATCAATATATGAGTCAGTTTGCCCCCTAAGCAAGCCGCCAACCCTCTTCCTCCTTGTGTGATTCAAGCAGCAAGAGTCCGAACTGTATCAAGGATCTCCCATCATCCTTGTGGTGTTCTTCATCCCATCATCAACCTCATCAACCGGTCCAACAAGAGAGTGCACCAAAGCCAGCTTGTTAGATCCCATACCACTTGACCCATCTAGTCAAGTGCCATCACCTTCAACCATCCTTTGTTCTCAAGAGAGTGCGTGAAAGCCAGCTTGAGGATCCATCTCCACCACCTTCCAAAGGCTCCATCTGAGTCTTATATCATTTTGGTATCAGAGCCAAAGGATCCATCCTTTGGTTGTTCTTAACCTTATCCTTGTTTCATTGTTCTTCGATTTGCTCTTATTTTCATAAACCAAAAACCCATAAATATTTTCTTATATTATTGCATCCTGTTCTTCTGCTCGTTAGTCTTTGATTCTCAAAAATCCCCAAAACCCAAAATTTTGTGTTCTTTCCTTCTTTTCATTACGCAATCTTGTATTTTGTCGAGTTTCCTTTTATAAAATTTCGTTTGAATTACTTGCCTTTTATTCAAAACTTTCGAAAAACCCATAAAGATTTTTTCCCTTTTGTTACTTCTTTTCTTTTATTTAGATTTCACTTTTCAAGATTTAAAAAAAAAAAAAAAAAAGGATTTCAAAGTTTTCGAAGTTAATTATTTGAATTAAGTTACCGTTGGTATTTTAACCTATTGTTGTTTTTGTTGAGTGATAGCAAGGACCAAACCAAGACATGGGTGATGAAAACGCCAACAATGGAGCTAACCCTCCAACCATGGAGCAGATTATGGCTGCTATGAGAGAAGAGATGAGGGCTGTTGTAGGAGAGCTTGGTCATCAGATCAACACTCGTTTGAACCGGTTGGAGCAACCTCCAAGGAGAGGTCCACGCCGCAATCAAAACCCCATTCCTGAAGATGAAGATGGAGAGCATGAAGATGATGAGAGCATGCCGAGTCTTGATGATGATGATCCCCTCCAGAACCGCAATCCTAGGAGACAGGATCCACTTAGACACAACCGAGCTAGAGAAGCTCATCATAGAGAGCACAACAAAGATATTAAAATTGTTCCTCCTACTTTTACAGGAAAATCTGATCCAGAAGCTTACATGGATTGGGAGAAGCGCTTAGAGTACATCTTTGAGTGTTATGGCTATGGAGAACACAAGAAGGTTGCCCTAGCCGCTGCTCAACTCACCGAGAATGCACTTGCTTGGTGGGACAGGAATGTAGCTGAGAGGAGAAGAAATCGCTTTGGAGCAGTCACAACTTGGGCTGACATGAAGTATCTTCTAAGGTTAAGATATGTTCCTGATTATTATCATAGAGACTTACAAAAACGTTTTCGCAAATTGTCTCAAGGTAATAGGTCAGTAGAAGAATACTTTGAAGAGTTTGAGAAGTTGATGAACTCACTGGAGTTAGAAGAATCTGAGGAAGCCTTGATGGCTCAATTCATTGATGGACTTCAAGAGCGAATCTCCAGGAAGGTAGAGAGAGCTCAATATAGTGGTTTACATGAACTGATGCATTTGGCTGTGCAGGTTGAGAAACAAATCAAGCGTAAGACCACCACTAGTAGGTCTAGAAACTCACAACCTTGGACTTCTAATGTCAACAAGCCGAATGACAAAGGTAAGGCTGTGGAGATTGATTCCCGGTTCAAGGGTAAGAGTGATGAATCAAACAAGGGTCCTAGACAAGATCAAAACAAAGGTACTAACAATCAAAGAGCTAGAGATGTTACTTGTTTTAGATGTCAGGGACGATGTCACATGGCTAGGGAGTGCCCAAACCAGCGAGTCATGACTATCACCACCAATGGAGACTATGAGTCTCAAGATGAGTCCGAAATGGAAGCAATGGACTCTGGAGAAGAAGTGGAGTATCCGGATACTGGAGAGTTGTTGGTCACTCGGAGAGTACTAAGTACAATGACCAATCCTGAAGAGAAAGCCCAAAGAGAGAACCTCTTCCACACTCGCTGCACCATCAAAGCTAAGGTATGTAACTTGGTTATAGATGGAGGATCTTGTACTAACGTGGCTAGCAAGTATATGGTGGACAAGCTAGGTCTCGAAACAACCAAGCACCCCCGGCCCTATAGGTTGCAATGGTTAGACAACAAGACTGAGCTGAAGGTCACTGAGCAAGTAAAGATATCTTTTAGTGTTGGTAAGTACCAAGATGAAGTAGTGTGTGATGTGGTGCCAATGCAAAGCCGGTCACATCTTGTTGGGTAGGCCTTGGCAATTTGATCGAGCCACATTCCACAATGGACGCACCAACTACTATTCTTTCAAGTTCAAAGACCGCAAATACAACCTAACACCACTCAACCCATCTGAGGTACATGAACTACAAGCTAAGATGAACAAGGAAGATCAGGTAAGTAAAACTAACCTTATGATTTCTCCTGGTTCTATTTTAAGACCTTGAGTGCTCAAGGCACTGTACTACTAATGGTTTTTAAAGAGTGTTTAAGTATAGGAAGCTCAGATACACAACTTCCTAAACAAGCTCAAGCCGTGCTAGACAAGTTTCAAGACTTGTTCCCTGAAGAGATACCAGCTGGACTGCCTCCAATAAGAGGGATTGAGCACCAAATTGATCTCGTTCCAGGTTCTGCTTTGCCAAACAAGCCAGCCTATAGGATGAATCCGGAAGAGACCAAAAGAGTTAGAGAAGCAAGTTCAAGACCTGATGGATAAAGGATACATCCGAGAGAGTCTAAGTCCTTGTGCTGTGCCGGTTCTCTTAGTTCCCAAGAAGGATGGATCATGGAGGATGTGTGTAGATTGCCGTGCCATCAACAACATCACCATCAAGTACCGACACCCAATCCCACGCCTAGATGACATGCTTGATGAGCTTAGTGGAGCAACTATCTTTTCTAAGATAGATTTAAGAAGTGGTTACCATCAAGTAAGGATGCGTGAAGGAGATGAGTGGAAGACTGCCTTCAAGACCAAGCAAGGTCTATATGAGTGGTTGGTTATGCCTTTTGGGTTAACCAATGCACCAAGTACTTTCATGAGGCTCATGAACCAGGTTCTTAGATCATTCATAAGTAAATTTTGTTGTTGTCTATTTTGATGAATATACTTATTTACTCTAAGAGCTTAGATGAACATCTAGAACATCTAGAACTTGTGTTGCTTACACTTCGGAAGGAGGTTTATATGCCAACCTAAAGAAGTGCACCTTTTGTACTGACCAGCTTGTTTTCTTAGGCTTTGTAGTGAGTAAACAGGGACTACAAGTGGATGAAGAGAAGATCAAAGCCATACAAGAGTGGCCTCTTCCAACATCCATTGCACATGTTAGGAGTTTCCATGGTTTGGCTAGTTTCTACAGGCGCTTTGTTAGAGATTTCAGCACCATAGCTGCTCCATTGACTGCTGTGATCAAGAAGAATGTTGCCTTCTCATGGGGAGAACTACAAGAAGCTGCCTTTCAATGCCTTGAAGTACAAGCTAACTCACGCACCAGTGCTAGCTCTACCTGACTTTGACGAGATGTTTGAAGTAGAGTTTGATGCATCAGGAGTGGGTATAGGAGCCGTGCTACATCAGAGGAAGAAACCAGTAGCCTTCTTCAGTGAGAAACTAAGTGGAGCAACCCTCAACTACCCTACGTATGGACAAGGAGTTATATGCATTGGTTAGAGCTTTGGAAACTTGGCAACACTACCCTGAGGTCCAAGGAGTTCATCATCCATACTGATCATGAAACCCTCAAGCACCTTAAGGGGCCAGACTTCACTTAAGAGAAAGACATGCTAAGTGGTTGGAGTTTATTGAGACCTTTCCATATGTAATCAAGTACAAGGGGAAGGAAAAAGTGGTAGCTGATGCCTTATCAAGAAGACATGCTTTGATCACTAACTATGGATGCCAAGGTGCTAGGGTTTGAGCACATTAAGGAACTATACAAAGATGACCCGGAGCTGAAAGAAGCATACCAGAATTGTGGAAAAGGGGCTTTTCTTTCTTATCATCTGCATGAAGGGTTTCTATTTAGAGACAAACGTTTATGCATTCCCCAAAGTTCCATGAGAGACCTTATACTTCAAGAAGCACACGGTGGAGGTCTTATGGGTCATTTCGGAGTAGACAAGACTTTGGCTATTGTTACTGATCACTTCTTTCTGGCCACATCTCAAGAGGGACGTTGAGAGACATTGTGCAAGATGTGTCCCTTGCCACAAAGCCAAGTCCAGGTCACATCCTCACGGTTATACCTACCTTTACCTATTCCTAATGCTCCTTGGAGGATATTTCTATGGATTTTGTCTTTAGGTTTGCCCAAGATAAGACACAAAGATTCAATCTTTGTAGTGGTGGACCGATCTCCCAAGATGGCTCACTTCATACCATGTGACAAGACCCATGATGCATCTCAAACCGCTGACTTGTTCTTTAAAGAAGTGGTGCGTTTACATGGATACCAATGACCATTGTATCTGATAGAGATACCAAGTTCTTGAGTCATTTTCTGGAGGACCTTGTGGAAGAAGCTAGGTACCAAGCTACTCTTCT
>NW_026617772.1:0-15425 GCF_000801105.2 Raphanus sativus
GTACTTCCAAGAGATGGATTTGATGAGGACATAGAACCAGACATCAACATCCCCACACTTAGACAAGCTCCAAGGACAAGATCAGGAACTAGAGGTGTTGCTGCTAGCTTTAACAAAGCCATAGAAGTTCTTCTCATCAAGAGCAACATCAACACCAAGCTAGAAGCCATCACAAACCGCATGGATCAATTCACTATAACCGGAGGAGAAGCAAATAAAGAAGAAACTTATGTTATACAAGTTGGTCCAAGAGGAGATGATAACATATGGTCCATTCTTCCTTGCAAGGAAATGGTTTCCTTATTTACCATCTCCCCTAAGTGATACGGTGAGTTTTGAAGAAGGAAGAGCAAAGCCTCAAACGACAACACTTTGAACAAGATCAAGTTTGGCTCCTCTCCAACGGCTACTTCTTTCAAACCCATTCCGCATCAAAGGTAAGTATGGTAAGTTCATTTACATTTTATTTATATCCTATGGTTATCATGCAGGGTCTTGTTTGCATTTTATTTCATTTCTTTGAGTCAGGCATTGTTTAGCCTATGCTTTCTTAGGTCCAAGTATCGAGTCTTTGTATTGCTTTGTTTCAAGACCCCTAGAAGGGCACAACTGCATTGGCGAGTATATAAGCCCCTATAAGCAGTCATGTATCTTTAACCTTTATGAAATATATGAGTCAGTTTGCCCCTAGCAACTACTAAGCCTTTTGAGAGTTTGTGAGAAGCATTCTTGAGAGCAAATCGTGTTATATCAAGTTCCTCATCATAGAACTTGTGGTTACACCTCGATCCATCCTTTGGTTGTGTGAATCAATCAAAACCTCACCACATCAAACCATCTCTTTGTCTTTGTTGAGTTGTTTATTCGAACAAGCAACTTAGATCCATATCCACATCTATTCCATTGCCATCCATTGAATCATCAAGTTGGTTATACGACCAAGTGGTGTTTCTCATCTCCATTGGTGTCTTTGCGAGTCTCAATACAACCGGATCCATCATTCAAACCATCCTCTACATCAGATCCTTCCATCTCACTCCTCTTCATTATCAACCGGTTCATTGATCCTCACCCCTATCCAACCAGCTTGAGCAAGGCCCTCTTTGTGCCTATATCATTTTGGTATCAGAGCTTAAACGCTCCAAATCAGGTTGTTTCTTTTCCTATTAGTTAGATCGTTTAGTTTTATAAAAGAAAAACCCATAAAAATTGTTCTTTGCTTTTTGTTTTGATTTTCGCCATTGTTAAGTTCTTAGCTTGTTCTTGTTTTATATAAATCGAAAAGAAAAGAAAAAGTTTATTTTGATTTGTTGTTTGATCCGCATTTCTCAAGAAAAACCAAAAAGATTTCTGTTTTGATTGCTTGCATCTCGAGTTTCCTAATCTAGTCCATCGCATATCACATTTCCTTTTATAGATCAAAGCATTTGAATTTCGAGATTTCCATACTATTTCATATATCATTGCTTGCATCGGTCCATTTGCATCATTTTCATTGTCTTTGCATTTGTTTTATTTACTTCTTTGATACATTGCACTTGGTCTTGACACTTTTCAGGTTAAGACATGGGAGACACTAGCTCAACTTCAGCTGATACCGCAACTACTATGGCTCAACTCCTAGTTGCAATGCAATCCATCAGTGAAAGGATGACTCGCCTAGAGCAAGGACAACAAGCTCGAGCCAACCAACCGGTTCAAGGAGCAAACAACAATCCTCAAGACCAGCAACCCCAACAACAACAACAACAACAACAACAACAACAACAACAACAACAAGACAACCCACGAGCTGAGGATGATTCGGATAGTGACATGCCGAGTCTAGAAGAAGAAGAACAAAGACCCCCTCCTAGAAGAAATGCTAGAGATAGAGGAAGAAACCGAGGAAGAGGTCATGATCAAGAGCATGATCAATGGCAAGGAGGCAAGGACTTGAAGCTCACGCCACCAACCTTTGCTGGAAAGGTTAATCCTGATGCCTATATTGATTGGGAGACACGCATGGAGTACATCTTTGACTATTACCACTACTCCGAGCTAAGGAAGATCTCTCTAGCTGCTGCTCAGCTCACTGAAACCGCCTTGACATGGTGGGATCGAGAGCTATCCGAGAGGAGAAGACTAAGGCGTGCACCCATTGCTCTTTGGGATGACATGAGAGCCATGCTGAGGAGAAGATATGTGCCAAGTTACTACTACCGTGACTTGCAAAAGAGATTCAGAAAGCTCACTCAAGGTTCCAAGTCAGTTGAGGAGTATTATGAAGAGTTTGATGCTATGAGGAATCGCTTAGAGGTTCAAGACTCTGAGGAAACCTTGATGGCACAATTCTTGGATGGACTTCAAGATAGGATAACAAGAAAGGTGGAGAGACAAAACTATGAGCACTTCCATGATCTAATCCACTTTGCTATCCAAGCAGAGCAACACATCAAGCGCAAGACCGCAGCTACGAGTAGGAGTAAGAGCACTTGGACTCCCCCAGCTCAAAGAAATGACAAGGGCAAGTCCATTGAGATTGAGAGCCGGTTCAAGAAGAACTCCACTGCTGATGCATCTAAGGGTAACAAGGCTGATCAAAGCAAGCCTAGTGCACCTAGAAACCGAGACATCACTTGCTACAAGTGCCAAGGTAAAGGACATTATGCAAGAGATTGTCCTAATCAAAGAGTCATGATCCTTAGAGAAGATGGAGGATATGAGACTCAAGAAGAAGAAGAAGCGGATGCTACTGATGAAGAGATCACTGATTATCCAGATGAGGGAGAGATACTTGTGACGAGAAGAGTACTTAGTGCCATGTTCGAACCAGAAACCATTCAAAGGGAAAACATCTTTCATACAAGATGCACCATTGAATCTAAGGTATGTAGCTTGATCATTGATGGTGGTTCATGTACTAATGTTGCTAGCAAGTATTTGGTTGATAAGCTAGGTCTCAAAACAACCACGCATCCAAGACCTTATAGATTGAAGTGGTTAAATGATGAAACCGAGCTAAAGATTGGTGAACAAGTGGAAGTTTCTTTCAGCATAGGCCGATATGCTGATAAGGTAATTTGTGATGTGGTTCCTATGCAAGCTGGTCATCTTTTGCTTGGCAGGCCTTGGCAATTTGACAAGGAGACCATACACAATGGACGCACCAACTACTATAGTTTCACTCACAACAACCGCAAGCACAACCTAGCTCCTTTAACTCCACAACAAGTCTTTGACTTGCAAAAGGATATGAGCAAAGGAAACAAGGTAAGTAAGACTAATCTCTATATTAGTCCATCTAAAGTTTTGAAATCTTTAGAGAACAAAACACAGGTGCTACTAATGATCTTTAAGGAAGGTGTTTTGACAGATTATAAAGATCAAGAACTCCCACCAGAAGTTGTGCAACTACTTGAGAAGTTCCCTGATATCTTTCCAGAAGATATTCCTGCTGGTTTACCACCAATAAGAGGATAGAACACCAGATTGATCTAGTACCAGGAGCTCCATTGCCGAACCGACCAGCCTATAGAGTCAATCCGGAGGAAGCCAAAGAATTGGAGAGACAAGTGCAAGACTTGATGGACAAGGGATACATAAGAGAAAGCCTAAGTCCTTGTGCAGTTCCAGTTCTTCTAGTGCCAAAGAAAGATGGGACTTGGAGGATGTGTGTTGATTGCCGAGCCATAAACAACATCACCATCAAGTATAGACACCCAATCCCACGACTAGATGACATGCTAGATGAACTCAGTGGTGCCACTATCTTCTCAAAGATAGATTTGAAGAGTGGTTATCACCAGGTAAGAATGAAAGAAGGAGATGAGTGGAAGACTGCTTTCAAGACCAAGAGAGGTCTCTATGAATGGCTAGTCATGCCATTTGGTCTTACCAATGCTCCAAGCACTTTCATGCGCCTCATGAACCATGTTCTAAGGGAGTACATCTGTAAGTTTGTAGTTGTATACTTTGATGATATCTTAGTCTATAGCAACAGCTTAGAAGATCATCTTATTCATCTTGAAAAGGTTTTGGAAACCTTGCGCCAAGAGCATCTTTATGCTAATCTCAAGAAATGTACCTTTTGCACTGATCAACTAGTTTTCCTAGGCTTTGTTGTTAGTTCACAGGGTCTAAAGGTGGATGAAGAGAAGATCAAAGCAGTACAAGAGTGGCCCACGCCAACTACAATAGGTCATGTGAGGAGTTTCCATGGACTAGCAAGCTTCTATAGAAGATTTGTCCGAGACTTGAGCACCATAGCAGCCCCATTAACTTCAGTAATCAAGAAAGATGTGGCTTTCAAATGGGGAAGTGAACAGGATGAGGCTTTTCAAAAACTCAAAGATAGTTTAACTAATGCTCCTGTTTTAGTCTTACCTGATTTTAACAAAACTTTTGAGATTGAATGTGATGCATCAGGGACAGGTATTGGAGCAGTGTTGACTCAAGGAGGAAAGCCAGTAGCATTCTTCAGTGAGAAGTTACATGGAGCTACACTCAACTATCCTACCTATGATAAAGAGTTATATGTGTTGGAAAGAAGATAAATAAGCTTGAGTTAGTGAAGAGACCAAGCATCAAGAGCAAGCAAACCAGAACAAGCAGATTTGAATCTGTTTGGACAGTCTTGGTGCGCAAGTAACAAAACCTAACCTAGAGTGCCTTGGAAGTCAAGCTAGGTGGGGAACTCGTCCAGCATAGTCTAATGAAGCATATTTGAAGTTTAAAAAGGGTATCAGGCCGTTGGAGAGAGCTCAGGCAAGTTGGGATTAAATTAGATTAAAAGTCACATGTTGGGCTTAAGAGAGAGGACTGTTAGGAAAGGTCACTATCTGCAGTTCTGAGCACGCCAGTCTGCTCTACACCAGCCTGCTCTGATCCTCTTTTCCCTCAGAATAATATAGTTTATGATTCCCTTGTTTATTCATAGTTTATTGTTGTTGCAAGTTGCTGTATTGGCTATATTAAGCCTTCATGTATCACAAATGAAACTAAGGGAGAGGAGTTCTCTTTCTTCATTTTCTCTAAGTCTGTATTCTCTCTGGTTACTCTAAACTCTCTCTCAATTTCGTGCATAATCTCTCTGATACTCACTCTCACTTAATCTCTCTCAGTTACTCACAAATACTACATTACTCTCCATTACTCTCTCTTTGATTCTCACATAAATCTCTTTACTCTATTCATCACTACACACGCCTATACTCTGTTTCTCCTTACTCTCACATCCTAATCTATTATTTTCTCACATGGTATCAGAGCTACAAGCTCTTGAGAACCTATACAGCTTCCGCAAATCTTTTCTAGTTCAAATCTCTCTTTAAAACTCTGTTTCTGTTCATCCTTGTATCTTCTGGTCCAAAGCTGTTCCAGGAGGGAATAGACTCACCAGATATCAAGATAAAGGAGGACTTTAGCTTCTGGAACTCAAGAAGGCTTCAGCTCAGTCCAGCAAGCCTCATCAAAGTCCAGCTTCAAGCTCTGTTCTTGCAAAACCAGTGGGTACCATCTATTATCCACTGGTCCAAAACTCTTCATAATGGAGAAACCAAGAAGCATGGTGGTTTCTGTGGTGCTAAAGGGGTCAAATTACCTTGTCTGGTCTAGGGTGATGAAGACAGCACTTGGAGGACAAGGGTTGTGGGAGCATTGTCTACAAGCAGCTCCAAAGCAAACCAGCACCAAATGGCAGCAAGAAGACCTACTGGTCTTGTCTGTTCTCCAAAGCTCTCTTTCAGTTTCTATTATGGAATCTTACTCATACTGTGAGAGTGCTAAGGAGCTTTGGGAGACTCTCTACAAGGTCTATGGAAACTCATCCAACCTCACAAGGGTGTATGAGCTCAAGGAGGCTATAAACAACCTGTCTCAGGAGGAGATGGAGTTTACTGCTCATTTTGGCAAGTTTAACTCTCTGTGGGGTGAGCTTGAGTCATTAAGACCTTCTACAACAGATCCAACCATCATCCATGAAAGAAGAGAGCAAGACAAGGTGTTTGGGCTACTTCTTACCCTCAGCCCAATGTATACTGACCTCATTAAGCACATATTGAGGTCAGAGAAGCTTCCCACTCTGGATGAAGTGTGCTCTCAAGTCCAAAAGGAGTTTGGCTCACATAGCTTGTTTGGAGGAAAGGAGTCTCTTTCACTTGCAAACAAAGCATCCGCCAAGTACAAGAAGTCAGAGGGGGGAGAACTCAAATGTGAGCACTGTCAGCGTGAGGGGCACACCAAGGAGAAGTGTTGGGATCTTTACCCACACCTCAAACCTGCCAAGTTCAGATAAACCATGTCCATGGAGGTACAAGGAACTAGCTCAGGTTCCTTGAGTTGTAAGCTAACCTCCTGAACTTTAATATGAGCTTGTTCAATTTTTTTTAAATTGTTTCTGTTGTGTGTGCAATGGTTTAGGATTATAAGTTTGCTAGCATGGTTATGTTTAGCTTCTGTCCTAGAATCATTGATCTAAGTTGTGTGTGTGCTAGGCGAGTTGTTTAGCCACTGTCATTGTCTTGTTGCATTGCTAAAGGTCTAGGAGAGTTTCCTGGTCTTGTAGTGCATTCATTCTGTTTAAAGTGATTAGTTGATTTGTCTAGTTGTTTAGTCTCTGTTCTTGATGAGTTATCATTCTTGATCATCTAGTGTGTTGTTTGCATGGATTTGAACTAGATGAGTTGTTTAGATCCTGTCCATTGCATTTTTCTTAAACATTGGGATCAGACTTGATGAGTTATCAAGGGTTGATCCTAGTGTGTGTGGTCTGATTCTTGCTGGAGTTTGAGTGATGTTTCAGGTACACAAGTGTTGTCTCTGTCCATCATCAAATCAAGACAAAGAAGAAGGCTTTGCCCATGCTGTTCAGAGCCTACACATGGTGTATATTCCTGACCATGGAGAAATTGTTAAAGAGGAGACCAGGTGGTAATAAGTGGGGGCTGAAATAAAATATGGCTGGGCTTTGAAGATACTGCCAGAAGGAGTATTGATGGAGAGGCAGACCAGTGTTTGATCAGTCACACACCAAGCTGGAGATCCTCATGAATTGCAAGAACCGGTTGAATTAAGCGCAGCCTGTTTGGGTGTTGAGCTCCTGGTTCAAAAGAAACACAAGAGGCAGTGGAGATGAGATCAAGGGATGAACTGGTTGACTTAAGCGCAGCTGTAGGGGTGATGCGCTCCTGGTTTCAAGACTCAGTATTGCTCACTTCCAAGCTTGGTCCTTTTTACTCAGTCTAAGGACTCTGGATCAAGCTTGAGGAGGGGTACTGGTGAGCTATCCTGAAGATTCAATTCGGCCATTGCCTCACCAGAGATCAGAAGTGGAGTTCACTCAGATCAAAAGTGGAGTTTGCAAGTAGTGGAGTTCACTCCTGCATTACTCATTACCAACCGGATCAAAGAAGCCATCTAGAGAACATATGCCTTCCATACGAGCTTGGTCCTTCCATTTCTCAGTTCCAAGCATGAGATTGAGCTTCCATGATCCGGATTGTGTCTTTACCAAGTGGGGATTCAAGTGGAGTTCACTCCCCACATACTGATGAAAGGGAAGTGCCTTAAACTCATCTCAATACATTCATGATGGTTCTTATACTTAAAATGTTATTGAGCTTGATGTGAGTAAATTCATTGCCTTAAGAACTGATGCACCTTTGGGATAATGTATCAGGTACCTTAGTTGGAGCTCTCTGAAGTAGAAGCTGGTGGTCCCTAAGCCCTTTCAAGATGGCGAGTAGTCAGAAGAGAGGGGGAGACACAACCGGCCTAAAAGAAGAGTTCCGAGATGTTGGTGTGTGCAAGTTATGGAGTTCATCCTTGCAGCACAAGTCAGGCCATGATCCAGAGTCTAAGGACTCCACCATTAGTTATCTGAGTTCCTTAGACTCACTGGCCAATCCCCAGGCTGTGTTGAACTCTACTCTTTTTCCCTTGCAAAGTTTTATCCCATGAGGTTTTCTTTGCAAGGTTTTTAATGAGGGAGCTTCTTCATAGTTCCAAGCTTGCCCAAGGATCTCCTATGGTCAAGCTTGAGGGGGAGTGTTGGAAAGAAGATAAATAAGCTTGAGTTAGTGAAGAGACCAAGCATCAAGAGCAAGCAAACCAGAACAAGCAGATTTGAATCTGTTTGGACAGTCTTGGTGCGCAAGTAACAAAACCTAACCTAGAGTGCCTTGGAAGTCAAGCTAGGTGGGGAACTCGTCCAGCATAGTCTAATGAAGCATATTTGAAGTTTAAAAAGGGTATCAGGCCGTTGGAGAGAGCTCAGGCAAGTTGGGATTAAATTAGATTAAAAGTCACATGTTGGGCTTAAGAGAGAGGACTGTTAGGAAAGGTCACTATCTGCAGTTCTGAGCACGCCAGTCTGCTCTACACCAGCCTGCTCTGATCCTCTTTTCCCTCAGAATAATATAGTTTATGATTCCCTTGTTTATTCATAGTTTATTGTTGTTGCAAGTTGCTGTATTGGCTATATTAAGCCTTCATGTATCACAAATGAAACTAAGGGAGAGGAGTTCTCTTTCTTCATTTTCTCTAAGTCTGTATTCTCTCTGGTTACTCTAAACTCTCTCTCAATTTCGTGCATAATCTCTCTGATACTCACTCTCACTTAATCTCTCTCAGTTAGTCACAAATACTACATTACTCTCCATTACTCTCTCTTTGATTCTCACATAAATCTCTTTACTCTATTCATCACTACACACGCCTATACTCTGTTTCTCCTTACTCTCACATCCTAATCTATTATTTTCTCACAATATGCACTAGTGAGGTCATTGGAGACTTGGCAGCACTATCTACTCTCTAAGGAGTTTGTGATCCACACTGACCACGAGACACTCAAGTATTTGAGAGGACAAACTACCTTGAAGAAGAGGCACGCAAGGTGGCTAGAGTTTGTGGAATCTTTTCCTTATATCATCAAGTACAAGAAAGGAAAGGAGAACATTGTAGCTGATGCTTTGTCAAGAAGGCATGCGCTTATATCTTTGATGGAAGCCAAGGTAATGGGGTTTGAACACATCAAAGAGCAGTACCAAGAAGATCCAGACTTTGGAGACATCTACAAGCAATGCAAGCAAGCAGCATTTGGATCTTTCTATCAGCATGATGAGTTTCTATTTAAAGATAAGAGGTTGTGTATCCCACAAGGTTCCATGCGAGACTTGATCTTGAGAGAAGCACATGGTGGTGGACTTATGGGACACTTTGGACGTGACAAAACCTTGAGTATAGTGGCAGAACACTTCTATTGGCCACACTTGAGAAGAGATGTTGAGAAGCTATGCGCAAGATGCATTGTTTGTCTCAAAGCTAAATCCAGGTTACATCCTCATGGTCTCTACATTCCTTTACCTATTCCTGACCTACCTTGGATAGATATTTCCATGGATTTTGTTTTAGGTTTGCCAAAGATCAGGAACAAGGACTCCATCTTTGTTGTGGTGGACAGGTTTTCTAAGATGGCTCATTTTATTCCTTGCAATAAGACTAATGATGCTACTCAAACTGCTGATTTATTTTTTAAGGAAGTGGTTAAGCTTCATGGTATTCCTAGAACTATTGTTTCTGACAGGGACACAAAGTTCTTGAGCCACTTTTGGAGGACCATTTGGAGGAAGTTAGGTACCAAGCTCTTGTTCTCTACCACTTGCCATCCTCAAACTGATGGACAAACTGAGGTTGTTAACCGCACTCTATCCACTCTCTTGAGAGCCACGGTTGGTAAGAACTTGAGGAATTGGCTTGATTGTTTACCTTTCATTGAATTTGCTTATAATAGAGTTCCTCATTCAGCTACTAAACTTTCACCTTTTGAGATTGTGTATGGTTTTAAGCCAATGACTCCTTTAGATCTCTCTCCTATTCTACCACAAAAGGATCAAATGGTGAGTACTGATGGTGAGACTAAGGCTGAACTTATGAAGAAAATCCACCAGAAGGTTAAAGAGAACCTAGAGAAGCAAAATGAGCACAACAAGAAGCAAGGTGACAAGGGAAGAAAGGAGGTTTCATTTGAACCAGGAGATTGGGTTTGGTTACATATGAGGTCCGAGAGGTTCCCAAAGCAAAGGAAGTCCAAGCTCTCACCAAGAGGAGATGGCCCATTCAAAGTCTTGAAGAAGATCAATGACAATGCCTATCAATTGGAGCTGCCGGTTGAGTTCAATGTTTCTTCTACTTTCAATGTGTCAGATTTATCTTACTTTCATGCAGATGAAACTGTTCTGAGGTCAGAACCTTCTCAAGAGGGAGAGATGATGAGGACAGAGAACCAGACATCAACATCCCCACACTTAGACAAGCTCCAAGGACAAGATCAGGAACTAGAGGTGTTACTGCCAGCTTTAACAAAGCCATAGAAGTTCTTCTCATCAAGAACAACATCAACACCAAGCTAGAAGCCATCACAAACCGCATGGATCAATTCACTATAATCGGAGGAGAAGCTAATAAAGATAAGGCTTATGTTATACAAGTTGGTCCAAAGGATGATGATAATATATGGTCCATTCTTCCTCACAAAGGAATGGTTTCCTTATTTGTCATCACGCCTAAGTGAAACGGTGAGCATTGAGAAGAGAAGAGCAAGCCTTCAAACGACATCACTTCACAAGATCAAAGGAGGCTCCTCTCCAACGGCTACTTTCTTTTCAAATCTCATCCGCAACAAGGTAAGTAAGGTAAGTCCATTTACATTATGATTTATATCCTATGGTTTATCTTGCAGGGTCTTGAGACATTTTATTTCTTTTATTTCATTTCGTTGAGTCAGGCATTGTTTAGCCTATGCTTTCTTAAGTCCTAGATCGAGTCTTTGTATTGTTTTTGCTTCAAGACCCCTAGAAGGGCACAACTGCATTGGACACTATATAAGTCCCTTATAAGCAGTCATGTATCTTTAACCTTTATGAAATATATGAGTCAGTTTGCCCCTAGCAACTACTAAGCCTTTTGAGAGTTTGTGAGAAGCATTCTTGAGAGCAAAATCGTGTTATATCAAGTTCCTCATCATAGAACTTGTGGTTACACTTCGATCCATCTTTTGGTTGTGTGAATCAATCAAAACCTCACCACATCAAGCCATCTCTTTGTCTTTGTTGAGTTGTTTATTCGAACAAGCAACTTAGATCCATATCCACATGTCCGAATAGGCTAATCTGGAATCATCTGGATAGAAAGTGGGATATCTTCTTACTCACAACTCCTATGAGATTTATTCAACTTCCTGGTTATTCTCTACTGATTAGTGGTTCCAAATAAAGCTCCTTAGATCGTGGTTCATCCTGGTCTGATAAGAATCATGAAGATAATGGCATATGTCCGAACAAGCTAATCTGGAATCATCTGGATAGAAGGTGGGATATCTTTTTGCTCACAACACTTATGAGATTTATTCAACTTCCTGGTTATTCTCCACTGATTAGTGGTTCCAAATAAAACTTCTTAGATCGTGGTTCATCCTGGTTTGATAAGAATCATGAAGATATTGCCATATGTCCGAACAGGCTAATCTGGAATCATCTGGGATAGAAAGTGGGATATCTTCTTACTCACAACTCCTATGAGATTTATTCAACTTCCTGGTTATTCTCTACTGATTAGTGGTTCCAAATAAAGCTCTCTAGATCGTGGTTCATCCGGGTTGATAAGAATCATGAAGATAATGCCATATGTCCGAACAGGCTAATCTGGAATCATCTGGATAGAAGTGGGATATCTTCTTACTCACAACTCCTATGAGATTTATTCAACTTCCTTGGTTATTCTCCACTGATTAGTGGTTCCAATCAAGCTTCTTATATATTGGTTCATCCTGGTTTGATAAGAATCATGAAGATATTGCCATATGTCCGAACATGCTAATTTGGAATCATCTGGATAGAAGGTGGGATATCTTCTTACTCACAACTCCTATGAGATTTATTCAACTTCCTGGTTATTCTCCATTGATTAGTGGTTCCCAATCAAAGCTTCTTACATATTGGTTCATCCTGGTTTGATAAGAATCATGAAGATATTGCATATGTCCGAACAGGCTAATCTGGAATCATCTGGATAGAAAGTGGGATATCTTCTTGCTCACAACACTTATGAGATTTATTAAACTTCCTGGTTATTCTCCACTGATTAGTGGTTCCAATAAAAGCTTCTTAGATCGTGGTTCATCCTGGTTTTGATAAGAATCATGAAGATAATGGCATATGTCCGAACAGGCTAATCTGGAATCATTTGGATAGAAAGGTGGGATATCTTCTTGCTCACAACACTTATGAGATTTATTCAACTTCCTGGTTATTCTCCACTGATTAGTGGTTCCAAATAAAGCTTCTTAGATCGAGGTTCATCCTGGGTTTGATAAGAATCATGAAGATAATGGCATATGTCCGAACAGGCTAATCTGGAATCATCTGGATAGAAGGTGGGATATCTTCTTGCTCACAACACTTTTGAGATTTATTCAACTTCCTGGTTATTCTCCACTGATTAGTGGTTCCAAATAAAGCTTCTTAGATCGTGGTTCATCCTGGTTTGATAAGAATCATGAAGATATTGTCATATGTCCGAATAGGCTAATCTGGAATCTTCTGGATAGAAAGTGGGATATCTTCTTCCTCACAACTCCTATGAGATTTATTCAACTTCCTGGTTATTCTCTACTGATTAGTGGTTCCAAATAAAGCTTCTTAGATCGTGGTTCATCCTGGCCTGATAAGAATCATGAAAATAATGGCATATGTCCGAACAGGCTAATCTGGAATCATCTGGATAGAAGGTGGGATATTAATGAACTCCTAGGATGCTTCTCTGGATGGATATGGATAGTCCTTGCATAAACGAGTCAAGAACTCAAGCTTATCAAGGTGGTGGATCGAATGGTGACACAAGAGGCTGCGGAAAGGCTCCTTGATACTCCTAGGCTTAGATCGGAATATGACACACCTTTTCTAAAGCCCTTGGCGTTGGATATTACACACCCACAGACTGGATACTACACACCAGACACTCTCTTAAGGACAGCCTGATGAACCTATATGCTCTTCTAGACCGTGGCTGTTAACTAGGATATCATCAAAAGTAAACCACAACAACCATCCATAGGACCTAAGAACATGGTTCATTAATCTCATGAAAGTACTAGGAGCATTGGTTAATCCAAAAGGACATAACTAACCACTATCGTACAACCCATGCTTAGTGTTAAAAAGCAGTTTTCATTCATCTCCCTCTTTCATCCTAATTTGGTGATATCCACTCTTAAGATCTATCTTGAAAAAGATGCCTAGAACCAATGCAATTCATCAAGCATATCATTCCAATCTAGGAATAGGGTGGCGATACTTCACTGTTATGTTGTTGATTGCTCTACAATCAACACACATGCGCCAGCTTCCATCTTCTTAGGCACCAAGGAGCACTGGAAACAGCACAAGGACTCATGCTCTCACGGATGTGGCCTTTCTCCCATCAGTTCCTCAACCTGCCTTTGTAGCTCCTTGGTCTCAACCGGGTTAGTTCTGTAGGCTGGTCTATGGGAAGAGTAGAACCTGGTACAAAGTCCTATCTGATGCTCAATCCTTATATAAGTGGTAAACCAGTGGGACTCTCTTCTGGAAACACATCTTGATAATCCTGTAAAAGAGCTGACATCTCACTCGGATACACGGTGTGCAATCAGTTAACTAACAAGAGATTCTTTTAAAGAAATAAAAGAACTGATTGATTAGAGTAAAGAGATCTTTTGATGTCACCAGTTTTGGCATAGAAGTTGTGCTGCTTGCTCTGTTCTGGTTTAAGATCTATTTCTTTCTTTTTCTGAAGCTGTAGCTGATCTGATGCACTTCTTTAGGAGTCAGAGGTACCAGGGTAGTCTTCTTGCCGTTGAACTCAAAGGTATGCTTGTTAGTAAAGCCAGTGTGTAACTCGTCTATCAAACTGCCATGGTCTCCCAAGCAAGATATGACTGGCTTCCATTGGTATCACATCACATAGGATCTCATCTTTCATATCTTACAATGGATAAAGGAATTGACACCTGTGTGGATACCTTCATTTCCCCTTCTCAATTGAGCCACTGTAGTCGGTATGGTCTAGGATGTTTTTGAGTCTTCAAGCTATATGTCTCTTACCATTGTCTCACTAGCAACATTAACACAGCTTCCACCATCAATTATCAGACTACAAACTTTTCCTTGCACCGTACAACGAGTGTAGAACAGGTTTTCTCTTTGCTCTAGCTCCTCGTTTTTGTTTTGCAAGCTGAGAGTCCTTCTTGCAACCAAAAGCCTACTGTGAACTGGTTTTCCTCATACTCTGCTTCTAAATTCTTGCTCAGCTCTCTGGTCTTCATCTTCAGATTCATACTCGCCATTCTCTAAGAGAACCATAACTCTCTTGTTGGTACACTCATTAGCATAGTGCCCACGCCCTTGGACACTTAAAGCACTTCACATCTCTTGCACGCGAGCTGGTAGCCTCTGTTTACCTTTATCCTTGCTGTGAGATGCTACTAGGCTTAGACTCTTCCTTTGGCTGTGGCTTGACCTCTTTCTGATAGCTTGGTTTGTCTTCCTTAGAAGTCTGGTATCTACTGGAACTATAGCTGCCACGCGCATGACTTCTTCTCTTAACTTGTTGCTCTACCAAGATAGCTTTGTGTAGCATCTCTTCTATCTCCAGTAGTGCTGCATCTCTACTCTGTCTTGTATCTCACGGTTGAGCCCACCAAGAAACCGTGCCATGGTAGCTTCACTATACTTCAGAGACCTTAGCTCTCAACATAAGCAACTCCATCTCTTGATAGTATTCCTCCACAGACTTGGAACTTGGTAAGAAGCCTCAGCTTTTGGTGAAGATCACGGTGATAGTGGCTGGGAAACAAACCTTCTACGCATCAAAGACTTCATCTCAGCCCATGTCTCAATAGGAAACTCCCCATTGCACCTCTTGTTTGTAACCAACTGATCCCACCAACTCAATGCATAGTCATTGAACTCAGTAGCAGCAACTTGAACCTTTTTTAATCTCAGAGTAGTGGTGACAATTGAAGACAAGCTCTATCTTCTTTTCCCACTCAAGATACGCATCCGGATCAAGCCTTGCCATGGAAAGGAGGGATCTTAAGCTTTAATCCTGATAGCTCATTGCGCCTATGCCTTTCTGCCCTCATGATCATGTCGCGATCTCCTAACTGATGTGTCCCTTGATCCAGAGCTATGGCTACTTCTCTCATAGAAGTTATCAGTCTCTTCTGATCCAGCATGCTCACGACGACCATGCCTATTGCTCCTTGGCTCACGTCTCTGCTCAGCATTCTGGTCTTGTCTATCAGATAGCCTTTGATCGAGTTTATCCTCCAACAACTTCTCCATGGCTGAAAGGATATCTTTGGTTATTGCTTCTTGGTATAGCTTGTTTCTTCTCATAAGAGTTGC
>NW_026617773.1:0-15417 GCF_000801105.2 Raphanus sativus
TTTTCTACACATAATATGTTTTGAAAATTTCAAAACAAACATATATTTTATAAATTTTATATAATATTTCATGATCGCAATTTTGAATCCATACTATTTTAAATTACAGTATGATTTTGATAAATTTCTTTTTCTCTCTTTTGTAATTTATATCTCCTTCTCTGCCTTCATGATTCTTCTTACTCATTACTTGATCAGTTACATTGTTTTGTTCTCCAACATTGTCGCCACTCATCATCTCTCTATCTAAAGAAATTTTAGAGAATTTCATATATATAAAGTTTGTGGGTGTGTCGAGTATTCTATACAATAATACGTATAGTATAGTCACGAAATGAATAAAGGTTTGGGTTTTAGGGTTTATGATTAGGGTTTGGGTTTAGGGTATATGGTTTGGGTATATGATTTGGGTTTAGGGTTTTGGTTTATAGTATATGGTTTGGGTTTAGGGTTGAGAGTTTGGGTTTATGGTTTAGGGTTAAGTTTAGGATATATGATTTGGGTTTAGGGTCTAAGATTTGGGTTTATGCATATGGTTTGGGTTTAGGGTTTAGTGTTTGGGTATATGGTTTGGGTTTAGGGTTTAGTGTTTGGGTATATGGTTTGGGTTTAGGGTTTGGGTTTAGGGTATATGGTTTGAGTTTAGGGTTTAGTGTATATGGTTTGGGTTTGGAGTTTGGGTTTAGGGTATATAGTTTGGGTTTAGGGTATAGTTTACTCTCTACAAACCTTTCATCTTTTTAGCCTTTTTATTTTTTCATGCACTTCATAATGGTTGTGTATTATAAAATAATTGTTTTGTACTATATATGGACAAATATAGTATAGTATGATATTGAGCGTTGTTTAAATATTTCTCACGCGCAAGAAAGGAGAGCGTTGTCTAATTATATACCAAATTGACAACAACTTCATGCATGGCTATATTCTTCATATATGGTGCTGCTATGATTATTAAAGCAAATTGACCTTAAATATATGACCGGAAAAGTTGTTGGTATAAAAAAAGCCTTCTTTTAGTAACATTTGAACGATAAGGGAAACTGAAGTTTACAAATAAATAACTTGTATTTGGTGAAAAAAGTGACTTGTAAAAATTGAACGATGTTGGGAGTAACTAATTAAAATTATATGTATACAAACGCATTGAGCCACTCTAAATATCATATATAATAATAGACAAATAGGCATGAAAAGGATAACTTGCTCAGTTTAATCGAAGTACAACTGAAAAGACAATGAATGTAGTGTTATACAGAATTGAACTAAGAGATTAAACTATGACAATGGGTAAATAAACTAATCATAAATATGATCATAACCTTTTATATATTTCCACTGTAAACTCAGTACAAAAACTAATTGAGCTGTTTCATTCAGACTTAGAAGTTTGAACTGCTTGGCTTCTTCAACATTGTCTATTTGTTAGTCACAAAAAGGCTACAATGTTCCGAATCAAAATGATAATCAGTTAAAGAAACGATACTGAGTTTTGGTTATGGTTCCATATAGAATCTAAATCCCCTCTAACGAATTGGTCTGGCGACAAAAATTATGATAAAAGATTATCACTTCATACGATAAAAATAACAGGGAGATTTAGATCCTAGCTCAGACGACTAACTCCAATTATAGATTTGTGTGGAATATGATCTTTCTGTACAAAGTGCACTAAAGATGAGAATATCAACTTGGCCTTTGGCTTCTACGCTAGGCTGGCAATTAATACAAAAAAAAATAATTTTTTTTATTGAAACTTAACCAATTACGATATAAAGTTGTTGAGATAAAAACAGCCAAGATGACATAATTCATCTGAGACTCATACATCCGTTTCAAAAAGAAAAGGGAAACGCCTATATTTCCCAGTAAAAGTAATTAGGCAAAGGGCCTGAGAAAGTGAGATATTTCTTGGAAGAAAACTTGGCCGCAGCAGAGTTTAGCAGGGGAGGACATCGTAAGGGTTTCAGCTTCCAGCTCATAACTAAAAGAAAAGACAGAAAAGATAATTTAATTTTAACCATCCATGAGAGATGACAATAACAATTGAAAAGATTAGCCAGACACTAAAACAGAGAGTAGAGAAGCAGTAACCTTGAGGACTGAGATGTCGTTAAAAATGTAGGGCCCACTGGAACTAAAACTTGCCGGAGATTTGATCAGATTTCAGTGCCATTGCTTGATTTGGCTGAATGGAGGTTGTCGAAAATGGATCGAGGTGAGATTCGAGGAGAAGGTTTATATAACATGAGGAGCAAAAGGAAGTGAAAGATCTAGGTTCTCTCATTAAGATTGAATTAAAGGGAATGGAGTATGAGGAGTAATGGGTGAGATTTGGTCGAAAACGCAGAGGAGAGAAAGCGTCGTCAGATTATATTAGGGTTAGAGCATAGCAGAGTTTCTGGGCCGAAAACATAATCTGAACTTAAGCCTAATAACACTTAACAGACACAAACACATGTCATCTCCTTAGACTTCGAAAATGACCTCTCGTCCTACGTGGCGCAACAGGAGGGAAGGAAACCCTCTTTTTATATAAATAGATGGACTAAGAGAAACTCTATTACATAATTAGTAATTCCTAACAAAAGAATATTAGTATTTTGATACAATATATTTCTATATCTAATTTCTATTTTATAAATAATAAATTTATGCTACTTGCAAGAGACAAGTATATTCTATGAATTTCTCACAGAATTTCCAAGTTTTCATTAGAGACCCTTCATTCTCTGCTTTTAATCTTAAAAAGGAATTATTCAGAAGAACCATCTAAAAAAAGAAGAATCCCATCTAATTGACAAAAGAAAAAAAAAGAACCCCATCTAACTTTAGTGGGCTATTTATTCAGTGAATTTCAATTTACATAAGGCCTTGTAATAACAAACGGCACGCAGTTCGTCTCACAAACAGAAAAACGCAACCCGCCGCTTTATCTCCTTAAAACGACACACAGTTTATATACAAAAGGTAAACAGCGGGGCAACGAATACAAGAAGATAAAAGCATGAGAAGATGATGAGAGATAAACATGAGCAGATCTCACGGATGTTTTAGCTCTCGAGAGATAAACATGAGCAGATCTCACGGATGTTTTAGCTCTCGAGAAGATAAACAGAACGTTTTTAAAAATTTCAACTAGGAAACGAAACTGAAAATATCTAAACAACGTTAACTATACAATGGACTAAGAAAAACTCTAATTGCATAATTAAACCTTAGAGGAATTCTTAAACAAAAACAATATTAGTATTTTGATACAACATATCTAATTTCTATTTTAAAATTTATGCTACTTGCAAGAAGACAAATATATCTATGAATTTCTCACAGAATTTCCAAGTTTAATTAGAGAAATACCCTTCATTCTCTGCTTTTAATCTTTACAAAAATTATTTAGAAGAACTCCGTCTTGACAAAAAAAAAGAAAAAAAAATAACCTCATCTAGATACCTCTATGACATTAGAAGGGCTATTTTTTTTCCCGTCAAATTATATTAATATATAAGGCCCAAAGCCTGAAATCCTTACAAACATCAAAATAATTATTCAGTGGGGCTATTTATTCAGTGACATGACATAATTAAGGCCTTGTATATTCAGTAACAAACGGCACGCAGTTCGTCTCACAAACAGAAAAACGCAACCCGCTGCTTTATCTCTTTGAAACGACACACAGTTTATATACAAAAAGTAAAAAACAGCGGAGCAACGAATATAAGAAGATAAAAGCATGAGAAGGATGATGAGAGATAAAACATGAGCAAATCTCACGGATGTTTTAGCTCTCGAGAGATTCCGCCATGGATGTCGCTTCTGCTCGGGGCATCATCTCTTCACATCCTCCTCCTCCATGTATGCCCGCCAAACTCTTCCCTACTTCTTCCTAGATTCATTTTCCTGTAAATTAAATCGGGAGATAATAACTCTGTTCTTCTTAATTATGTTATGTTCTCAGATTATAGTAAACCAATCTGTTCATCACAGTCATCGTTGATTCGGGTAAGTTCTTGTAATTCAATCGGGATAACTTCGTTAGTCTCATTGAGAAAGTGATGGGCTTTTTTTAGTTGACAATGAAAGTTTCAAACTTTAAGCTCTCTTACTCTTATGAACTTCAGATTCCGATCAGTAAAGGATGTTTCTTTGGTCGTGTTTCGAGCTTGAGTACTACTTCCCTTCATGGTAGGAATCAATCAAGATTGGTTTCTTGTTGCGTCTGCTTTGTTCTATGTAAAGACTCAAACTTTTGTTGCTTCTTCTTTAGCTGCTCAGAGAGGGGAAACAAGGCGTAGTGTTGGTGTACAATGCTCTATAAGATGTAACCCTTTCAAAGTTCGTGATAAGAAGAACTCACGGAGGTTATTAAGTGTGAGGTCGGATCTTTCAGGAGCTGCTGCAACCCCTGAATCTACTACTTATCCAGAACCAGGTACAACTTCTCTCTCTGCTTTGGGCTGTATTACAACAACCTCTTGTTCTTCTTTTGTTTTTCAATAACACAATTAATCCTTTTCTTTTGTCTTTGAACTTTGAAGTGCAGAGATTAAGTTGAGCTCAAGACTCAGAGGGATATGCTTTTGCCTCGTCGCTGGCGTCTCCGCCATCGTTCTCATCGTCCTGATGATTATTGGCCATCCTTTTGTACTTCTCTTTGACCGCTACAGGAGAAAGTTCCATCACTTTATAGCTAAACTCTGGGCTTCCATAAGCATCTACCCGTTCTACAAAACCGAGATCCAAGGCTTGGAGAATCTGCCGTCATCCGACACTCCTTGTGTTATGTTTCAAACCACCAGAGTTTTCTGGATATATACACGCTTCTCAGCCTTGGCCAAAGCTATAAGTTCATCAGCAAGACGGGGATATTCGTTATTCCTGTCATCGGTTGGGCCATGTCCATGATGGGCGTTGTTCCCTTGAAGCGGATGGACCCAAGAAGCCAAGTGGTATGCATGCTTCTTCCCTCACTCACTCTAATCTTCAAGTGTTTCTGTTTTAAAAAAAAACTCATAACTCTTTTTGTGGCATTGTATTATAGGATTGCTTGAAACGATGCATGGAGCTAGTGAAGAAGGGAGCATCTGTGTTTTTCTTCCCGGAAGGAACGCGGAGTAAGGATGGTCGGTTAGGTGCTTTCAAGGTAAACACATAATCTCGCTCAAGTTTCTTTGGTTATTGTGTTTAAGAGGGAGTCACATAAGAGACGCTTGTCTTTCTTGAAAACTTGATATATTACAGAAAGGTGCGTTTACGGTAGCAGCTAAGACAGGAGTTCCAGTAGTGCCAATAACGCTGATGGGAACAGGGAAGATCATGCCTACGGGTAGTGAAGGTATACTGAATCATGGGAATGTCAGAGTGATCATCCACAAGCCGATATACGGAAGCAAAGCTGATGTTCTTTGTGACGAGGCCAGGAACAAGATAGCGGATTCTATGAATCTCTTGAGCTGAAACGTTTGTTTTTACTTGTTTTTTTTAATCAGTGGCTCTGATGAACAATGAGAAAGGCTATGTCAATTTTTACATGTGGAAGAACAAAACATGTTCGGAATTATTGTTTTAAAAATAAAATTAGGCTTTTCTATTTTGTTTTGGCCTCACAGGAGTCAGAGGTCTTATACTCTTGCACCTCTTTTTCTTCTTTTCTTTTTTTTTTCCCTCAATATTTGTGCTAATTACGAATCATTTTTCATTAAACTGACTAAAATACAAAATTCCTTATAATTTTATACAGTTGGCCGATGAAAGAATAATTAAGAAAACATTCTACTTTTGATATAAAATCTGTCATACTTGAATCTGAATTGGGCAAGTTGCCAAACTACATAAAAGCTACAAAGCATGTATCTTTTCAAAATGGAAAACTTAGATATCATAATCTCAAATTAAATAAATAATTTCTAACGGTTTGTTTTTTTAAATAAAAGTACATGTGAAGAATAACTAAACAATTTAATTTGTAACCTGTTTTCTCAGACTCTATTGAAAAGCAAACTTTTTATTTTATTTTTGTGCATAAATTTTTGAAAACGTTATATATGTATGTAAACCAATAAAAATAATATTTAGAGTTGTTGACTTATTGATAATTCTTCTATTGACTGACTCATGGAAAAGAATTAGAGAGATGAGACGGTAATAAGTAAGACCGTGTGGACCCCACTCGGACTGCACGGAGACAGCAGTTTCAGTTTTCTTCTAAAGAAAAATCTAATCTCTCTCTGTCTGAATTCTGAAACGACTTCCGTCTCCTTCCACCATTCTTCACTTATCAGTGTCAAACCAGTCGACAGACAGGGATATACCTACATTCGCCTAGTTTCAGATCTGTAAAAAGAACATCTTCAAAAACTTCGTGTAAGTCTGTTGCAAGAAACGCATAGTCTCATTTTCTCAAAAAAAAAAAAAAGAAACGCATAGTCTTCTCTTCCCTTATAGATCCTTATTCATTTACATCGTTGTTTCTTGATCGTGATAAGAAGTTTCCTGCCTGTTAAATGTATATAGATATAGTTGATTCAAAGAGATTTCTTTTGTTTTTTGTGTTTTGTTTTTTTTTTTTTTTTTTTTTTTTTTTTCTTTTTTTTTTTGCCACTTGGGGAAATCTCACACCCAGGAACCCCTGAAGATGGAGTCGAACCCCGGTGCCTTGGATGCCACTTAGCCACTAGACTAAGGCTGACCCGGCTTTTGTGTTTTGTTCTTATAAAGTTTTTAAAGAGATTGAAGATTTTCCTTTTTTTTCCAGAAAATATATATAGGTAGTAATACCATGTTGCACAATTCTTGTTGATTACTACTACATTATATCTGTAGAAGAATGAAGGCTGTAATTCTAGTAGGAGGATTCGGAACTCGATTGAGACCTCTTACATTCAGCATGCCAAAACCTCTTGTTGATTTTGGTAACAAGCCCATGATTTTGCATCAGGTAAATGTGTTGGTGGTAGCTTCTTCTTCTTCTCATTATGATGCATTCATTCATTCTCTGATCATATACTTTTTTGGTTGATGATTGATTAAAATAGATTGAAGCACTAAAAGCTGCTGGAGTTACTGAAGTTGTATTAGCTATCAACCAACAACAACCAGAGGTACTATTACTACCTTATTGTTTCATTATTATTTACCCTGTGGCATAATGATTGACTCACATTGTGTTTTTTTATTTTAATTTAAAAGGTGATGTTGAATTTTGTGAAAGAATACGAGAAGAAGCTGGAGATGAAGATCACCTTCTCCCAAGAAACCGAACCCCTAGGGACAGCAGGGCCTCTCGCTCTGGCTCGTGACAAGCTCCTCGACGACGAATCAGGCACACCCTTCTTCGTGCTGAACAGCGACGTCATCTGCGAATACCCACTCCTCGAGATGATCCAGTTCCACAAGAGCCACGGCGCCGAAGCTTCCATCATGGTGACCAAAGTAGATGATCCTTCAAAGTACGGCGTGGTTGTTATGGAGAAAGAAGCAAAAGCAAGAGTCGAGAGTTTCGTCGAGAAACCGAAACATTTCGTGGGGGACAAGATCAACGCTGGGATATACCTCTTGAACCCGTCCGTGCTCGACAGGATCGAGCTGAGACGGACGTCGATAGAGAAAGAGATATTCCCCAAGATCGCCTCGGAGAAAAAGCTTTACGCCATGGTGCTGCCAGGTTTCTGGATGGACATAGGTCAGCCGAGAGATTACTTGACAGGGCAGAGAATGTATCTCGACTATCTGAGAAAGAACGCGCCGGGGGAGCTTTTAGCGTCGGGAGATCACATATTAGGGAATGTTATGGTGGATGAGACAGCGGTTATTGGAGAAAGATGCTTGATAGGGCCTGACGTGGTGATCGGTCCGGGATGCGTGATTGAACCGGGCGTGAGGCTGTTTGGTTGCACTGTGATGAGAGGCGTGAGGATCAAGGAACATGCTTGTGTGTCTGATAGTATCGTGGGGTGGGACTCGACCGTTGGAAGCTGGGCTCGTGTGGCTGACGTAACGGTTCTTGGGAAAGATGTTCACGTTGCTGATGCTGAGGTTATACAAATGTCTGCTAAACCAGAGATCGTCTAGAAAGTGTGATTCCATCCTATTTATTATTATAATGTTATTTGAAACCTCATTTTTTTCTTTGATTAGCTCTTCTTGTAGTATGATTTTATATTATGTTTGATCAACTTGCTCTCATTCGGTTTAACATTCTTTTCAACGTATTTGTTAACCTCTCTAATATCAAATTGAGTATGAGTAACAAGTATTCATAAATTCAAAGTGTACAGGCATACAGCTTAGTGTTTAGCTGCTTCATATATAACTCAGACACCACAAAAATATATGCTCAGATTTGTGAATGTTTATGTTGAAGAGAATGTAAGTTTATTGTTTAAAAATAAAATTTAGGCTTTTCTATTTTGTTATGGCCTCGCAGAGTCACATGTCTTGTACTCTTACGCATCTTTTTCTTCCTTTATTTTTTCCAGTATTTGTGCTAATCCGAATCATTTTATAGAATTCATCATTAAACTGATTAAAATACAAAATTCCTTGTAAGTTATACAGTTGGCCGATGTAAGAATAATTAAGGAAACATTCTGTTTCGGTATGAAATCTGTCATACTTGAATCTGAATTAGGTAAGTTGCCAAACTACATAAAAACTACAACGCATGTATGTTTTCAAAATGGAAAAGTTAGATATTATAATCTCAAATTAAATAATATAATGTCTAGCTAAAAGGTTTTCTTTCTTTCAAAAGTACATGTGGAAATCAATACTATTAATTCTTCAACATGTCCAATTGATATGGGATTATGTCCAACAACTATTTTTTCCACAATAAAAAACCATATATTCTATAACTGGATCTAAATAAATATTTTGTAACCAGTTTTTAACTCCATAATGGTTGGGGCTTATTAAAAAAACAAATATTTTATAACTGTTTTCCTTTAATTCCTATATTCTAAGATCCATAACTGCAACATTTATGAAAATGTACAAATAAATTGTTGATATATATCGATTTGAATATGTAAAATAATTACATCACTTTTTTTTTGAAAATATATGCACATTTTGTTACGGAAAATATATGTTATTAATCAACAATAATACATTAATTAATCCAAATTAATAACCACCTTTATTCTTACTATTATGACTACTAATATTTAAAATCTAAGTTTATGCTTTATATTTACTAACCCTGACCTTTTAATAAAAAATAATTAATATAATATTATTTACCATTGAAAAAGTTAATATAAAATAAAAATAATTAGATTTTTATTTCAATTCATGAAATACAAATTTATCTAACTAATATATCTACAAAATTAGGATTTTGCCGATAAATAAATAATTATCATGAAATTAAATAATTAAAAGATAATAAATTATCTCAATTTTTCGGTCAACCATTACAAAAATCACGGATAAATGAAAATTGATGGATTTTTAATCGTATGGGATTTCTAAATAGAAATTTTTATAATTTAATTCAAATTCTAAGCTGAATTCAATGTAGATCACTAGATTTACCACTGGTGCCGTGGATTCATATCGTATATGAAATATACTAAAACTATATCATAAATTAAATTTAGCAAAATTTGGATAAATATAATAAATTATATTTTAATATATAGGTCCAATATAATCAGATTCGAGGCATAGACTTATGGGATCGATTCTATATTGGTTTTTTCGAGTACAAATATTTAATTGCGTGAATAATTCAAAATGCTAAATAAATACCACAATATTCTGATTTTATTTAAACCTGATTATATATTTCATCATCAAAATTATTTTTATTAAAACGTTAAACCTATTATAATATTCACATATATAATGCTTTCTTTGTAACATTTAAATGTAAATAAATAGTCAGAAATATAATTTATATTCAATAAATTTAATTTGTTTCGGCAAATAAATTTGCACTTTGAAAACGTGGATCAAAAATAATATTACTTTGTTATTTAAGAAAAATAAAAATTTATAGCTGTTAGAAATAAAGTACAATTAATATATGAAATGACTATGATAGAAGTGTTTATAGTTATGAAAAATCACAAATTCAATATAACTATCAAAATCTTTTACTGAACTTTTTAAAAAATAATATTTACACAAATATGATCACAGAAAATACAAATATGATTTACAAAAAATACACAAACATGAAATTAAAATTTCTAAAAAAATGTAAAACAAAAATATACCCGCCCTTTGAAGGGCGGATCAAAATTTAGTACGAGAATAATTTGCAACCTGTTTTTATTCTTCAGACAGTTTTCTACAGCAAAGTTATTATGTTTTGTGTGTAAATATTTAAGAATACTCGATGTAAAAGCAAATAAAAAGAATAATAAGTACGGTTAACTAATTGATTTTATAATTAACTAACTAACGCAAAAAGAATTAGAAAGAGATGGGACGGCAGTAAGTAAGAGGGGTGGGGTGGACCCGACCCGGGCGGCACGGAGAGACAGTTTCTCACTTTTCTTCTCAAATATCCAATTTTTTTTTTTAAGTATAAAATCTCTTTTGTCTGAAACGACTTCGTCTCCTTCCACCAAAGTCCTTCGCTTTCTTCTTCTTCTTCATCGTCTTCATCTCAGCCTGCAACTTCTTCATACCCTCTTACTTCTTCTTCGGTATTCATTACAACTCCCTATTACTCTGTGTAATGATCTTTGATTGTGTACTTCTTACACCGTTTTGATGCTAAAGAACTCGTCTTTATATATATAAAGTGATGATTTTTCGTATGCCTTTATAGATGTTTCGATTTAAAGGTTTTGAATTTTCAGTCAATTTGGAATTTTAGGTCAACGACAATGGATGAATGAATGTTCTTATACTCTATTGCCTGGCTTTAAAAAACAAACCATGTTCATACCAATGATTTCTGACAGAAATTCTGGAAACAACATTAAACATCACATGTTTGGTGCTCTTCTTTATATCTCGACTTTTTAATGATTTATTTTTATTTATTTTATTATATTTGCGAGAAAGCAGGTTCTGCACTTGTGGGATTCATGAGTTGAGTCACAGGGGAAAAAAAGCATGTTCGACTGTGTCAAAACATCAGTGAAATCACAAGTTATCAGTGGCCAACGCGAGAAGTTCGTAAGGTATATAACTTAGTTTTTTTAAATTGTTTCAGACAAAAGAACTAGTTTCAGACATCTTTCTTGTGTTGTTATCCTTTCAATTTTTTTTGTTTTTGAAAGTTAAAGCCTTTCTTTTAGTTTCTTTTGTTCTCCACAGGTTGGATAGTATGGATTCTAGATACTCTCAGGGTGCTGAAGCAGGTCTCAACAGATGCACACTCAATCTCCAAGGACCACCACGTGTTGGTGGTAGTGTTCAGGGTAACAACAATGCATCTTCTGGTTCGTTTAAGAAAGGTTTTAGAAGAGGCTCCAAAGGTCTCTGGTCTCTAGGAAGATCAATCGGTCTCGGCGTCTCGCGAGCAGTCTTCCCCGAAGATCTCAAAGTATCAGAGAGGAAGATATTCGATCCGCAGGACAAGTTCCTTTTGCTGTGCAACAAGCTCTTCGTCACTTCCTGCATCCTCGCCGTCTCGGTGGACCCTCTCTTCCTGTACCTTCCGTTTATTAACGACAGCGACAAGTGTATCGGCATCGACCGGGGGTTGGCTATCATAGCGACGACGCTGAGGACGTTCATCGATGCGTTTTATCTTTTCCGCATGGCTCTCCAGTTTAGGACAGCTTTCGTCGCCCCTTCTTCGAGGGTTTTTGGGAGAGGAGAGCTTGTGATCGACCCTGCGCAGATAGCTAAACGGTATCTGCAGCAGTTCTTCATCGTTGACTTCCTCTCTGTTCTTCCACTTCCACAGGTAATAATACCACAAAAACAATTTTATTGCTTCATATCACTGTTCAAAAAATCGCTAGGCGGTAACTATGCACTTTATAGTTTTTACCGATTTTTTACTGTCAATGCCGAGTTGAAGCAATATTTTGTACACATGCTTCATATTGAATTAAAGTGATGACTAGTTTATGTCATTTTTGTTGTTGTTGCTGTTGTGGTGGTTCCAGATTGCAGTTTGGAGGTTTCTGTACACATCTACAGGAGGGAGTGTGTTGGCGACAAAGCAAGCGTTACGTTCCATCATCCTAGTACAGTACATTCCGCGGTTTATTCGGATCTATCCCTTAAGCCAAGAGCTAAAGAGAACAGCTGGGGTGTTTGCTGAGACAGCTTGGGCTGGTGCTGCTTATTACTTGCTACTCTACATGCTTGCTAGTCACGTCAGTTACTATACTTTTTTCCTTTTTTTTTTATGGTTCATATAACTGATTATAACTCTTTTACCTTTTTTTTTTTTAATTTTATCAGATGGTTGGGGCGTTATGGTACTTACTGGCTTTAGAACGCGTCAACGGTTGCTGGAAGAAGGCTTGCTTTGATCAAAGACCGAACTGCACCAGAAACTTTTTGTTTTGCGGTAACGAAAACATGGTCGGTTATGCTGCTTGGAACGGAATCAAAGAGTCTGTTCTCCAGAAAAGCTGTCCTGTCAATGTCACTGATGGCGACAATCCTCCTTTTGATTTCGGAATCTACTTGAGAGCACTGTCCTCTGGCATTGTCTCGTCTGAGAGCTTTGTAGCTAAATACTTCTTCTGTCTGTGGTGGGGACTTCAGAATCTCAGGTAACGTAACGTCTGTGTTTGATTATGACGATGTCTCTCTCTTTGTTTTCGTTAGTAACTTTGTTTGATGTCTCTCTAATGCATGCAGCACTCTCGGTCAAGGGCTTCAGACAAGCACGTACCCTGGAGAGATCATATTCTCCATAGCACTTGCTGTTGCTGGGCTTCTTCTCTTTGCTCTCCTCATTGGTAACATGCAGACTTATCTCCAGTCTCTTACGATCCGTCTCGAGGAGATGAGGGTGAAGAAGCGTGACTCGGAGCAGTGGATGCATCACCGGATGCTTCCACCTGACCTGAGAGAACGGGTCAGACGTTATGACCAGTACAAGTGGTTGGAGACGCGCGGTGTTGATGAAGAGAATCTGGTTCAGAACCTCCCAAAGGATCTGAGAAGAGACATCAAACGTCATCTCTGTCTAGCTTTGGTCCGGAGGGTAAGTTTGAATCTTAACTTTTTTTTAAAGTCTTTGATCTCATTGTTAGAAGAGAGAGTCTCTGTCCGATAAAGAAGCTTTGCAATCAATGTGTTAGAAGAGAGAGTCTCTGTCCGATAAAGAAGCTTTGCAAAGTGATGCCGTTTGGCAAAGCCTCTTTATCGCGCGGAGACTCTCTTCTAACACATTGATTGCAAAGCTTCTTTATCGGATAGAGACTCTCTTCTTAACACTCATCAATGTAACCAAACCATCTTGTTATGTTATGTTAGGTTCCTCTGTTTGAGAATATGGAAGAGAGGCTGCTCGATGCAATATGCGAGAGGTTGAAGCCGTGTCTATACACGGAGAACTCTTACCTGGTCAGGGAAGGTGACCCTGTCAACGAGATGCTCTTCATAATCCGTGGCCGGCTAGAGAGCGTGACAACAGATGGTGGGAGAAGCGGTTTCTTCAACCGTAGTTTGCTCAAAGAAGGAGACTTCTGCGGGGAAGAGCTTCTGACGTGGGCGCTTGATCCCAAATCCGGCTCCAACCTACCTTCCTCCACAAGAACCGCAAAGGCTTTAACCGAAGTGGAAGCGTTTGCTTTGATAGCAGATGAGCTCAAGTTCGTGGCGAGCCAGTTCAGGAGACTGCACAGCAGGCAGGTTCAGCATACTTTTAGATTCTACTCGCAGCAGTGGAGGACTTGGGCTGCTATCTTCATACAAGCTGCGTGGAGACGGTACGTGAAGAAGAAGAAACTTGAGCAGCTTAAGAAGGAAGAAGAAGAGGAGGAAGGAGAAGGAGAAGGGCATGTTGCTAGCATCAGAGCTACGTTCTTGGCGTCAAAGTTTGCAGCGAATGCACTTCGTAAAGTTCACCAGAACCGTATTGCAGCAAAGTCTACCAAAGAGCTTGTGAAGTTTCAGAAACCTTCTGAACCTGATTTCTCTGCTGATGATCCTTGAAAAAAAACAAAGATGCTGACTATATTTTACATTAACTACATATAAAGTTGCTTTTGACTCAGATTGAAGTTTATTCATTTTTTTACTTATCGTTCGATTTGTATTCATTCCAGCACTAAGAAAAGAAGTGGTAACTTAAATTGATTATTTTTGATTTGTGTAATGTTAAGACGAAGTAGATTGCAAGTTCATCAAGAGATGGCATATGATATGGACCTAAGTCTCCAAAGTAACTGCCAAGTATCTCATTGTCCTTTGATATGGTTATGTTTCTGTTCATTCTGTTTAGACCAATGATCAAGAAATGTAAAACATGGAAGATTCAACTAAACAAAACATAAATAAATGTCACGCTTGAGATTAATTAATAGGTTATACATTGATTAGGAATAATAATGCAAAGATCATAAATCCATAAATGTTTCCAATATAACAGGAGACAAATAGATAACTTGGGAGTGAAACAACTAGTTAGCTGGAACTCTGCCTTTGAGGAAGTTCTTGCAAATCGTCTCCAAAAGTTTCCTGTCAGCTCCCTTATTATCCATCGATGCCTTTGCCGCATCAGCCATTTCTTGCTGCAAAAGTAACTCATAACTCGTCAGATACATACCACATTTTATTCTCATTGTTACGTTATAAGATGATCATTATATAATAAAGCAAACCTTGATGAAGCCAAGACGAAGAACACGATCTACGATCTCGAAGAGAATCTCTTTGTTATACTCGGGATGTCCTTGAATACAGAACAAATGATCTTCTATGGAGAACATCTCCACCTCGTACTTGTCTGAATAAGCTAGTACTTTGGCTCCTTCCGGCAACACCAACACTTCGTCCTGGTGTAGTTTTATGATGGATATGCTGTCTGGAATCTCATCTCCGAAGTAACTTCCTCGTGTGATTGCATCCTTGACGATGGTTATCTTTCCAAGTGTAAGCTCTGGTCCCTTCCTTGCTCTTCCAACTGTTCCTCCTCTAACTCTGGCTATGATCTAAAGGAATTCGAGTTCTTATGATTAGAGGAATCTTATAATCACAGTCGAAAACATTATATTAAGTGGAAAATGTGTTTGGTACTAGTAGATCCTAACCATTGTTGTCATGCTTATTGAATACTTCACTACTACTCATTCCTAAATTTTTTTTCTAATAATTAGGAAGTTTTGGATCAAAGTTTCAATAATGTTAAAACTTTAAATTCTTTCATTTAAAGTTTAGCAAAATTTTGTTTACTAAATATACCGTCTATAAGTAAAAGGTTCAATTTAAAGCCACTAGTTATGAATTAGAGCGTGGTGAACAGAAAATATAAAAAAAAAAAAAAAA
>NW_026617774.1:0-15412 GCF_000801105.2 Raphanus sativus
ATGGGATGTGCCACGGCTTTGGCATTGAAGTAAACCCTTGTGTTGATCCAGTCTGAGGCTGGTCTCCTGTTCCTTGTACTCCTTCTCAAGGGTTGTATCTGATCAGCTTGATTGTTGTCACTTGGTTCCTCATGAGTTTCAGTGGCTGCTTGTGGTTTGTGATCCCATCTCATCTTGATCATGAGATTCTCCTGAGTTCTCTTCAGGCTGAGCTTGCGCAGATTGATCATCTCCATGGCCCCCCCATCATGATCATGATGAGATACTCCAACTTCTTCTACTACTTCTTCAGCAGCCCGAGTGGAGTTCTCCCTGACCTTTTTCTGGTTCCTTTGGTAGACTGATGCCAAGTCTCTACATAATGATCCTCAGGTTGTTTGCTATCAGTGGCTGATTGAGAAAGATCTTGAGTTCATCCCAACTCTTTCTCATCATAGTAGCCTGTTGATTCCATGAACTTAACATCCCCTTGATACCAGAACCTTCTAGTCTCTGGTACATAACATTTGTAACCCTTCTGGTGAGTTGAATACCCAATGAACATTGCCTTTCTACTTTTGGCCTCCAGCTTGTTTCTAAGCTCTCCTGGAATCAAAACAAAACACACACACCCAAACACACGCAAGTGATCTATGGATGATTTAGTTTGTTCAATACCTCATATGGAGTGGCATTGTGAAGAACTCTTGTTGGCGTGCGGTTGATAAGATAAGCAGCAGTAACCACTGCATCTCCCCAAACCTCTTAGGCACATTGGAGTGAAACATCATGCTCCTAGCCACTTCCATCAAGTGTCTATTCTTTCTTTCTGCCACACCATTTTGTTGAGGTGTGTAAGGACAACTGGTTTGATGTATGATTCCGTGTGAAGCTAAGTGTTGTTTGAAGGCTGTGCTAGTGTATTCACCACCATTATCTGATCTAAGAATTTTAATCTTGACATTGAAATGGTTAGTGACATAATTCTGAAAATTTTTAAAGGCTTCTAGCACCCTATCTTTTGATTGCAGCAGAGTGATCCAAGTATACTTTTCATCTATAAAAGTCACAAAATACTTATGCTGTTCTCTAGATGCACATGGGGCAGTCCATACATCAGAATGGATTAAATCAAAGCAATTATCATAGATGGTCATTGATTTAGGAAACACATTTTCTACAATGATTTCCTAATATACAAGCCTCACAATCACTTTTAAAAGAAATACTAGGCAACAGGATGTTCAAAGCATGAGAATGAGGATGTCCTAATCTAGCATGCCATATTACATCTTTAGGGAATTCAGAAACAGAATTAAAATAGCAAGATAAATCAGAAGCTGGTCTTGTGTCCTCAAGCAAGTACAAGTCCCCCTTTGGTAACACCTTTGCCAAGCAACTTACTAGAATCAATATCCTGAAAACACACACTGTTAGGCCTGAAAGTAACTTGATAATTCAAATCATTAGTCACTCTTTTAACCGACAGCAAGTTAGATGCAAATGTGGGCATATAAAAAGCTTTAGACACTTTGTCAAACAGTTTGAGATCACCTACTCCTTCTATTGGAATTTTACTCCCATTGGCTATCATCACATTTCCTAAGGCAGGTTCAATGTTTTTAATCAAGCTTAAATCACTAATCATATGGTGTGATGCACCAGAATCAATAATTAGAGGTTTAGCAGTTTTTTAAAAACACTCATAGAAACTACCCACAATGTGAGATGCACTAAGAGAAGTACCAAGAGTTTTAGGTATACCAGCTTTTTTTAAGGCCTTGATGAGAGCACTTAAGTCAGACTTTGTGATGATCTCATCTAGTTGGCCCTTGGTGTAGCATACACTGATGCAGAGGTCATGGCACTCCCCACGCCACTGCTGCTTGCTCCCATAGGGTGTGGTGTGGTTGGCTCTGCTCCCTCAGTTGAGAGATTGGCTCTTGCATCCTGGTGCTGGGGGCGAGTCTCTCTGAACTTGTTTGGCTTTCAAGTGAGGATGAAGAAGCCAGCACTTGTCCTTTAGGTGACCTCTCTTCTTGCAATGGTCACAGATCAAGGCTTTCTTCTCCTCTTGCTTGTATGCCTTGTTGGCCACAGCTTCTTTCAGCTTGGTGTGCCATGTTTAAGTCTCCTTTATTACCAAAAAAGCCCACTGATCCTTCCTCCTTCTGGATTTGAGCACATACTTCATCCAGGGTCAGGGAGCTTGTCAGATCTCAAGATGTGCTTAATTAAGCTACCATAAGATGGGCTGAGAGTGAGCAGCAGTCCAAACACTTTATCCTCTTCACGCCTGGTTAAGAGAGTGGTGGGGTCAGTTGTGTGTGGCCTTAGTATCTCCATCTCTGCCCAAAGAGACCTGAACTTGCCAAAGTGAGGTTGAAACTCTCCATCTCCTTGGTTGAGGGCGCCAATGGCTCTTTTTGACTTCAACACTCTAGTTAGGTTGGAGACATTTCCATAGACCTTGTAGAGAGTATCCCACAGCTGCTTGGTAGTCTCACAGTATGAGTAAGACTCCATTTGTTAGAAATAATAAGAAACAAATGATGAACAAGTGAAGAACAAGTGAGAGAGAGATGAGATCGTGAGAGATAGAGAGAGAGAGATTTTGCAAAGTAAAGAGAGAGTTAAAGAAGGATTTGTTTTCCTTGATTTATTCAGTTTGCATACAATACATATTTTAAAGACATGGCAAGATGAATAAGGACAACATGAATAAGAATAAACAAAGCAGATTCTGATCACTGAAAGTGACCTGACCTAAACGGCCATGAGCCTTAAGTAGATCATGTGACTTTGTTTATTTTAATCCTCTTTGCTGCATAATATCTCCAACGGCTCCCTTGCTTCCTTGAGTGATATTGGCGAGTTTAAACTTGCCTTGTCTTCTAAGGAAAGCTAGGTTGAGCCTTGGTACCTTGAGATTGAAGTCTTGGACATACTTGTTCTTTCAGGCAATGTAGATCAGATCAGTCTCTTCTTTAGGTCGACTGATCCTCCTCTCCTTCTCATCTTATTATTTATGTCTTTATTTCAATACTCCCCCTCAAGCTTTACCATAAGGTATGGTTAAGCTTGGAACCCATGAAGACATCCCTCATTAAAACCTTTTGTGTGAAAAACCCAATGGGACAAAAACACACAAGAGGAAAAAGAGTAGATGCTCCATGGCTTAAGGGGATCATGATCTGGCCAAGTCTATGAGTCCCAATCTTGGATGAATGGACTCACAGACCCTGTTGCTTGCTCCCTTGGTGAAGATGTCAGCTAGCTGGTCTTCACTTCTAGTGTAGCAAGGTAAAATTATCTTCTGCTCTACTGCTTGTCTAACGTTGTGACAATCCACTTCAATATGCTTTGTCCTCTCATGAAACACTGAGTTTGAAGCTATATGAATGGCTGCCTGGTTATCACAGTGCATGGTGATTGGTGTTGTTGTTTCAATGCCCAAGTCTCTCAGCAGGTTCTTGATCCAAATCAGCTCACTGGTCAGCTTCCTCATGGCTCTATATTCTGCCTCAGCACTTGAACATGATAGATACCACCTTTTGTTTCTTGCTCTTCCAAGTAACCAAATTGCCTCCTATGAAGGTGCAATAGCCAGTAGTAGACCTCCTGTCCACTCTATCACCAGCCCAATCTGCATCACAATACCCTACAATCTCTGTGCTCTTGTTGCAACCCATCCAAACACCTTGACCAGGGGCCTCCCTTAGGTATCTCAAGATCCTCTCCACCATGTTCCAATGGTGAACCTTTGGTGCTTGCATATGCTGGCTAACTTGGTTGACAGCAAAGCAAATGTCTGGTCTTGTGATGGTGAGATAGATCAGTTTCCCCACCATTCTTCTATAGAGTTTGAAGTCTCCAAATGGTGTATCTTCAAACTCCCCCTCACGCAATATCTTGTAACCCTCTTCAAGTGGTGTCTTGGCTACTCTTCCACCAAGCTCTCCTGCCTCATTTAAAAGATCAAGTGTGTACTTCCTTTGGCATAAGAAAAGCCCCTCTTTAGAGCGGCATATTTCTATCCCAAGGAAGTACTTAAGCTCTCCCAAATCTTTAATATCAAATGAGGATTTAAGATAAGCTTTAGTTGAAATTATACCTTCCTTGTTGCTGCCAGTGATGATAATATCATCAACATAGATGAGGATTACAACAATGCATTGCTTGCTGGTGAGAGTGAAGAGAGTATGGTCAGATTCTGATTTCACAAACCCTCTTCCATTAAGGGTTGTGCTAAGCTTGTGATACCAGGCTCTTGGTGATTGCTTCAATCCATAGATTGCCTTCTTCAATCTAAGTACATTTCCTGGTTTGACCATGTCTTCCATTCCTGGTGGTGGTCTCATGTAGACTTCATCTTCTAATTCTCCTTGAAGAAATGCATTCTTGACATCCATTTGCCAGAGATCCCATTCCAAGTTAACAGCCAAGGAGAGAACAACTCTTATGGTGTGAAGCTTAGCCACTGGTGCAAATGTATCCAAATAGTCTTCTCCATAGACTTGAGTGTACCCTCTTGCAACCAGCCTTGTCTTCTTCCTTTCTGGTTGTCCATTTGCTTTGTACTTGATAGTGAAGAGTAGGCGACTTGTTACTGCCTTCTTGCCTTTTGGAAGTTGAGTTTCAAACCATGTATCATTCTTGATCATAGCTCCTATCTCATCTCCCACTGATTCTCTCCACTCATCCAGTGCCATTGCTTCCTCATAGGTCTTTGGTGTTGAAATGTGGTGAGAAGAGATGAGGAGTATTATGATATTGAAGAGGAGAAGAGAAGAGAAGGAACTTGTGAAAAGTTACCATGCAGTAAAAATAAAGTTACTGCATGGTAAATGGGTAAAAGCAAGTCTGTGAAGGTTAAAGTGAACTATGGAAGACTTGGTATGAGAAAGAGGGATTGCATAGTGGACCAAACCAAAGAGAAGTGAGGCGCGCCATTGCTTGTGACCGTTTATGGATAAGGTTCACTTTACAGCCTGGTTAAAGCAAGGCTAAGCATGTGATCACTCTTAGCCAAGTGTTTAGCTTTAGTCTCTTGACCTCACATGCTTGTAATAGTCATTTAGACTGCGCAAACCCTCTCTTAGCTCTCCTATATATATTGTATCTCGACCTCATAATAAAGTTAGTCTCTTTGAATCATTTTCTCTCTAAAGTTCATCATGTTACTATTTAGTCACTATTGAATCTAAGAACGCAAACCACTATTCTTCTCGGATTCTCTCAAACTCTCTCCTAATCTCTCATCAATCTCTCAATACTATTTCTATTCTCTAAAATCTCATGGTATCAGAGCCAGGTTAGCTTTGGTATTGAGAGAAAACACTTTTTTCATTCCGCAAATCTTGTGTTCTTGTTGCCTTATCTCTCTCTTGTGTTCTTGGTGATTCGGGAAAGCTTGTTACTATACTAAAGGTGTTATCGGCGCTTCTCCTAGAGTCTTTGTAGTCTTGAGGATAAGTTCTGGTGGTGTTCGAGGTTGGTTGCAAGATTGAAGCTTTTCAGGTCACGTGTGATACAAGCAAGAGAAGATGGAGGGAAATAACTTCAGCAAGCTAGTTACAGTTCCGGTTCAACTCAAGGGAGGTTCAAACTATCTCTTGTGGTCTAGGTTGGTGAAAACCGCCATTGGAAGGCTAGGGCTATGGAGTCACATCACTGATGATGAACCCGAGCCAGTGGCAAAACAAACTGAAGAAGATGAGAAGGGAAAAGCTCTCACGGATGCTGAGGAGAAGAAGAAGTGGATCCAGGAAGACTTGATGGTGCTTTCCGTGCTGCAAGGATCTCTAGAGATACCCCTACTTGAAGCCTACAGCTACTGCGAGACTCCCAAACATCTATGGGACACTCTCATGAAGACTTTTGGGAATGTTTCCAACATAAGCCGAGTGTTTGAGTTGAAGAGAGCCATTAACTCCATGAAGCAAAATGGAGGGGAGCTCACCAAACACATGGGGAAGTTTGGATCTTTATGGTCCGAGCTTGAAAGCTTGAGACCCAACACCACTGACATGTCGGCTCTCATGGAGAGAAGAGAACAAGATCAGGTGTTTGGGCTGTTGATGACACTTGATCCTTGCTACAAAGATGTCATCAAGCATATCTTAAGGTCGCCTACTCTCCCAAGCATGGAGGAAGTGTGTGCACAACTTCAGAAAGAGGAGGGATCTCTTGGTCTCTTTGGAGGAAAGTGATCTTACCATGGCTCATCAGGCCGAGGAGATGCAAGCCAACAAAGCTGCATATAATGGCAAGAAGTATGAGAAGTATGAAGGGAACTGTGAGCATTGCAAGAAGTCGGGTCACAAGAAGAATCAGTGTTGGTTACTCCACCCCCACCTGAAGCCGAGCAAGTTCAACAAAGATAGAGAAGCCAAGGCAAACCTTTCTACTGAAACATCTGGTGCTAGTTCATCCGGGGCTGGTCCAACTGTGAATGTAGGTGAAAGTGAAGGAAGAGCTATGGCTTCTCATCAGCTAAGTGGCAAGGGATTGGACCAGGAGTTGATCACTAAGGCTGACATTGCATCACTCATCCAAGCCCTCAAGGAGTCTGGTAACAAAAATAACCATACTCTTGGTTACTCTTATGCTGCTCATACATTGCCTATTACAATGCCTGATGCCTCTGATAAGATATTAGGACTGCTAGGAAGCATCTTGAAAGGAAATGAATCATCTAGGACTAATGTTGCTAGAAATGTGCATAAACCATTGATCATTGATTCTGGTGCATCTCATCACATGATTAGTGATGTTAAGTTGATAAAAGACATTGAACCTGCTCATGGACATGTTATGATTGCCAATGGTGATCGGATTCCTATTAGAGGCATTGGCAAACTGAAACTGTTTAGTAAGGATTCTAAAGCATTTTTCATGCCTGAGTTCACTTCAAATCTTTTATCTGTGAAAAGATGCACTAATGATCTTCAATGCAATGTTATCTTTAGTCCTAATGATGTGAAGTTTCAGGATATTAAAAGCAGTAAGTTGATTGGACAAGGAGCTACCAAAGGAGACCTTTATATGCTGGAAGACCTTGATCCCATTTCTAGTTCTTTTGTTTCTTTTAATTCTGTTTCTTCCCTCAGTAAGGATGCATTGTGGCATGCTAGACTAGGTCATCCTCATGATAGGGCTTTAAGCATTATGTTACCAGGTGTCATGTTTAAAAATAAGGAGTGTGAGGCATGTATTTTGGGTAAACATTGTAAGGCTGTGTTTCAAAGATCTTCTACTATCTATGAAAGTTGTTTTGATTTGATTCACTCTGATGTTTGGACTGCTCCTTGTTTCTCTCAAGATATTATGTCACCTTCATTGATGAAAAATCCAAATACACCTGGTTAACACTCATTAAATCAAAGGATAGGGTTCTTGATGCTTTTAAAAATTTTCAAAGCTATGTAACTAACCATTATCATGCCAAGATTAAGATTTTCAGGTCTGATAATGGTGGAGAGTATACAAGCCATGCATTTCGAGATCACCTAGCTCATCATGGGATATTACACCAAACTAGCTGCCCTTATACACCACAACAGAATGGTGTAGCTGAGAGGAAGAACAGGCACCTCATGGAGGTGGCTCGGTCACTAATGTTCCACAAGAGTGTTCCAAAGAGGTATTGGAGTGATGCTGTTATATCTGCTTGTTATCTGATCAACAGGATGCCAACCAGAATACTTCAAGATCAATCTCCTTTTGAGGTTCTCAACAAAAGTAAACCAAGCCTGGATCATCTGAGGACATTTGGGTGTGTGTGCTATGTATTGGTACCCGGGGAGCTGAGAAACAAACTAGAACATAGGAGCACCAAGGCTATGCTTATTGGTTACTCAACTAGTCAGAAAGGATACAAATGCTTTGATCCTGATGCTAGAAGAGTCTTGGTGTCTCGGGATGTCAAATTTATGGAGGAGCAAGGGTATTATGATGGGAAGAATTGGGAAGAACTAGAGGATCTATCCCAACCATCAGACAGAGCTGCTAGCTTGAGAAACATTTTTGAGGGTCTTGGCATTGGAGTATCCCAGGATCAGAGTAGGCAACAAGAACCTACACCAGTTACTGCTGAAGAACCATCCCACTTTGATCATGAGGGGGGAAGTGAATCAGAAGCAAGAAGTCAAGAAGATCAAGGCATTGGCGCTGAAGGTCTAGAAGAACAAAGCTCTGATTCTCCTGACCAAAGTGGAGAGGATTCAACAAGAAGAGATCAAGAAGCTGGAGAACCAGTTCAGATACAAGAAGAAGAAGCCAGTGAGGAACAAGTAGCAGTTCCTTTGAGAAGAAGCACACGGGTGAGAAGAGATGCTTCCAACTGGGTAAACACAAGAGTGTACTACAATGCCCAGGCTGTGGAGCATCCCTCTCAAGCTGTGTGTTCTTTTGCTGAGTTCCCGGAAGAACATTGTGCCTTTCAAGTAAGCTTAGATGAGAGCTATGTGCCAAGAAGCTATGAAGAAGCAATGTTGATTCAAGAGTGGAGGGATTCAGTCAATGCTGAGGCAGATGCCATGATCAAGAATGATACATGGTATGAAAGCAAGTTACCTAAGGGGAAGAGGGCAGTATCATGCAAATGGATCTTTACTATTAAATATCTACCTAATGGGAAGATAGATAGGAGGAAGACTAGACTGGTGGCAAGAGGTTTTACACAAACCTATGGTGAGGATTACATAGACACATTTGCTCCAGTCGCCAAGCTTCATACTATCAGAGTAGTGCTATCACTTGCTGTCAACCTTGAGTGGGATCTATGGCAAATGGATGTGAAGAATGCCTTTCTTCAGGGGGAGCTTGAAGATGAAGTCTACATGTTACCACCACCAGGAATGGAAGGGATGGTAAAACCAGGAAATGTGTTAAGACTGAAGAAAGCTATCTATGGGTTGAAGCAATCACCAAGGGCTTGGTATCACAAGCTCAGCACCACTCTGAATGGTAAAGGGTTCAGAAAGTGTGAGTTGGATCACACACTCTTCACCTTGGTTACACCAGGAGGTATCATTGTTATTCTTGTATATGTTGATGATATTATCATCACTGGTTCTGATAAAACAGGTATACAAGAAACCAAGGAGTATCTCAAGTCTGTCTTTGACATAAAAGACTTGGGAGAGATGAAATATTTTCTTGGGATTGAATTGTGCAGGTCTAAGGAAGGCTTATTTATATCTCAAAGAAAATATGCACTTGATCTTTTGAAAGATGCAGGTGCTTATGGAGGAAAGACAGCAAAGATGCCCATGGAAGATGGGTACAAGATTCCAAGAGAGGGGGAGATGGAAGATAGCAAGCCATTTCATGATCCCAAGTTGTATAGGAAGCTTGTGGGGAAGCTGATCTACCTTACTATCACTCGGCCAGACATATGCTTTGCAGTGAATCAAGTCAGCCAGCATATGCAACAACCAAAGGAGCACCATTGGAGAATGGTGGAGAGGGTGCTTATGTATCTCAATGGAACTCAGGGCTTAGGAGTATGGATGGGATGCAACAAGAGTACTGAAGTGGTTGGCTACTGTGATGCTGATTGGGCTGGTGATAGAAATGATAGGAAGTCTACAACTGGGTATTGTACCTTCATTGGAGGAAACATGGTTACTTGGAAGAGCAAGAAGCAGAAGGTGGTCTCCTGTTCGAGTGCTGAAGCTGAGTATAGAGCTATGCTGAAGCTCACCAATGAGTTAGTGTGGATCAAAGGGATTCTCAAGCACTTGGAGATCGAGCAAGAAACTCCAATGACCATGCATTGTGACAATCAAGCCGCAATACACATTGCTACTAACTCTGTGTTTCATGAGAGGACAAAACACATTGAGGTTGATTGTCACAAGGTAAGGCAGATGATAGTCTTGGGAGTAATCTTGCCATGTTACACTAGAAGTGAAGATCAGTTGGCGGATGTATTCACCAAGGCAGCAAGACAAAAGACAATGGAGTCCATACACATCAGGTTAGGACTCATTGATCTTACACCCATTCACTAGTCCCCTGATCATGAGGTCTTCACTCTTTTTCCCTCATCAAAGTTTTGTCCCAATGGGTTTTCTTTGATGAGGTTTTTAATGAGGAAGATCTTATGGTCCTTCCAAGCTCGACTTGTTCCACATGGTCAAGCTTGAGGGGGAGTGTTGAAATGTGGTGAGAAGAGATGAGGAGTATTATGATATTGAAGAGGAGAAGAGAAGAGAAGGAACTTGTGAAAAGTTACCATGCAGTAAAAATAAAGTTACTGCATGGTAAATGGGTAAAAGCAAGTCTGTGAAGGTTAAAGTGAACTATGGAAGACTTGGTATGAGAAAGAGGGATTGCATAGTGGACCAAACCAAAGAGAAGTGAGGCGCGCCATTGCTTGTGACCGTTTATGGATAAGGTTCACTTTACAGCCTGGTTAAAGCAAGGCTAAGCATGTGATCACTCTTAGCCAAGTGTTTAGCTTTAGTCTCTTGACCTCACATGCTTGTAATAGTCATTTAGACTGCGCAAACCCTCTCTTAGCTCTCCTATATATATTGTATCTCGACCTCATAATAAAGTTAGTCTCTTTGAATCATTTTCTCTCTAAAGTTCATCATGTTACTATTTAGTCACTATTGAATCTAAGAACACAAACCACTATTCTTCTCGGATTCTCTCAAACTCTCTCCTAATCTCTCATCAATCTCTCAATACTATTTCTATTCTCTAAAATCTCATTTGGTATGTAAGCTTCATCTAGGTGGGTGATAAACGCCACATGTTCTTCTGGAAAGTATGCCAAGGAGCAGACTGCTTGAGTAGGATGAGCCACTGCATTGGAGTTGAAGTACACTCTAGTGCTGGTCCAGTTTGATGGATCCTTCCTCACCCTAGTACTTCTTCTCAATGGTTGGATTTGCTCCTCAATCACTGCTTCATCCTGTTCCTGCTCACCCTCATACTGATCAGATTCAGCTCCATCTTGATCATGAACTGACTCATCTGCTGGTGTTGATTCATGCTCATTGCCCCCTTCAGGATCAGGATGGACTGGCTCAATAATAGGTGTTGCTTCTTCATTGTTGACAGCAACTGGTGGTGGTGGAGTGGTTCTAGGCGCCTCACTGCTCCTAGGCTGGGAGATGCCTAGACTCTCCATGATGATTCTCAGGTTGTTTGCTCTATCAGATGGTCCTTGTGAGAGATCTCTAAGGCTTTCCCAGCTCTTCTCAGCATAGTAACCCTTTGATTCTACAAACTGCACATCCCTTGAGACCATTACCCTTCTTGAATCTGGTGCATAGCACTTGTATCCTTTCTGGGTGTGAGAGTATCCTATAAACATAGCTTTGACACTCTTGGGATCAAGCTTGTTTCTCTTCTCACCTGGTACCAAGACATAACACACACAACCAAACACACGTAAGTGATCAATAGGAGGTTTAGTCTTGTTTAATACCTGAAATGGTGAGATATCTTGAAGGACTTTGGTGGGGACTCTGTTGATAAGATAACATGCGGTCACCACAGCATCTCCCCAAAATCTTTTAGGTACATTGGAGTGAAACATCATGCTCCTTGCAACCTCCATGAGATGGCGATTTTTCCTCTCAGCCACTCCATTTTGTTGTGGTGTGTATGGACAGCTTGTCTGATGTATAATTCCATGTTTTGCTAAGTGTTGTTTGAAAGCATGGCCAGTGTATTCACCTCCATTATCTGACCTAAAAATTTTGATCTTGGAATTGAAATGGTTAGTGACATAGTTTTGGAAGTTAATAAAAGCTTCTAAAACTCTATCTTTACTTGGAATCAGAGTTAGCCAAGTATATTTTGATTTTTCATCTATGAAAGTCACAAAATATTTATGGTTTTCTCTAGAAACACAAGGTGCAGTCCAAACATCAGAGTGAACAAGATCAAAGCAATTCTCATAAATAGTCATTGATGAAGGGAAAACAGATTTATGATGTTTACCAAGAATACAAGCCTCACAAGTTTCATTTTGCAAAGACAGATTAGGTAACATCAATTTCAAAGCATGAGAATGAGGATGGCCTAATCTAGCATGCCATAACACATCATTAGCTAAAACAGAAGCAGAATTAAAAGCATAAGAGGAATCTGATCTAGGCTTGGTATCTTCAAGAAAGTATAGCTCTCCCTTGCTCACACCTTTGCCCAGCATCTTACTGGTCTTAATATCCTGAAAGCACACATCATTAGGACTAAAAATAACATTGCAATGTAAATCATTAGTGGCTCTTTTCACAGATAAAAGATTAGAAGCAAAGGTTGGCATATAAAAAGCTTGAGATTCTTTATTAAACAGATTCAGATTTCCTACTCCTTCTATGGGAATTCTATCACCATTTGCTATCACAACACTTCCTAGAGCTGGTTTAATATCACTAATCAGTTTAGCATCCCTAATCATATGATGAGAAGCTCCTGAATCAATGATTAAAGGTCTAGCAGTGTGAGATGCAGTGTGAATAGAATTTAAAGCATTAATACTTTGGTTACCAGAGTTTGCATTGAGGGCTTTGATCAAGGCCTCAATGTCTGACTTTCTGATGAATGCATCCTCAGGGGATGGCTGAGACCTGGCGTGAGAGGTGGAACCACCAGTGTGAATTGTAGAGACCAAGGCTCTCCCATCATCTCCCATGCGCATGGAACTAGATGCTGGATGCTCTTGAGCTCTTGCTTCATGTGCTCTGGTCTGGTTGTACTTGTTTTCTGAAGCTGGCCTGAGATGAGGATGGAGGATCCAGCAGTTGGTCTTGGAGTGTCCTTTATACTTGCAATGCTCACAAGTTACTGACTTGTCTCCTCCTCCTCTTGGCTTGAAGTGAGCTTTGTTGGCTGAAGCACTTTCCACCTTCTCAGACTTGTGTGCCATAGACAAGTCTCCTTTCCCACCACCAAATAGTCCATCTGAGCCTATCTCCTTTTGTAGTTGAGCACACACTTCATCATAGCTTGGAAGCTCCTTGTCCCTTAGTATATGCCTAACCACATCAGTGAAGCTTGGACTGAGTGTGAGAAGTAGTCCAAAGACTTTGTCTTGCTCACGCCTGATCTCAAGAGCTTCAGGGTCATTGGTGCTTGGTCTTAGCATCTCCAACTCAGACCATAGCTGGCTGTACTTCCCAAGATGTTTGGTGAAGTCTCCTTCTTCTTGCTGCAAGTTGTTAATGGCTCTCTTCACTTCATAAATTCTTGTGAGGTTTGAAGTGTTGCCATAAACCTTTTGCAAAGTGTCCCACAACTGTTTTGGTGTTGTGCAGTGACAGTAGGTGTCCATGAGTGGACCATCAAGAGAGCTATGCAAGATAGACAGCACCATGAGATCTTCCTGAGCCCATTTGCCTTCATCTATCACTACAATCTCCTTGCCATCTTCTCCTTGGGTGATTTTCTTTGGAGCTGAGCTTGAAGTCACATGCTGCCAAAGTCCTCTTCCTCCAAGGGCTGTCATGGTCATCCTAGACCATGTAATGTAGTTTCCTGGTCCCTTGAGTGTAACTGGGATGCGCACAGTGTTGTAAGTCTCCATTCTTCTAGTTAGGCGCCAAGATAATTTTTGAATTTTCAAGGCTGGTTTTGAGGTGAATCAACTCTGGAACTGAGAGAACTCAAGTTTAGAGACAAGATAAACACTCAAAAGAAAGAAATAGAGACAGAATAGAGTAAGCACAGCCAAGAATTTTAAAGAAAATCTCAAGAACACTCAAGAACACTCAAGAACTCAGATTTATTATCCACTGGATAAAAGAAATCTGAAGAGAAATTTGTGAAGTAAAACAGAGAGAAGAATGTAAAAAGAAATCAGAGTGTGTTGCGGAATTGGTTTGGGTACTCAGGAGCTAAGAAGCTCTGATACCATGTTAGAAATAATAAGAACAAATGATGAACAAGTGAAGAACAAGTGAGAGAGAGATGAGATCGTGAGAGATAGAGAGAGAGAGATGTTGCAAAGTAAAGAGAGAGTAAAGAAGGATTTGTTTTCCTTGATTTATTCAGTTTGCATACAATACATATTTAAAGACATGGCAAGATGAATAAGGACAACATGAATAAGAATAAACAAAGCAGATTCTGATCACCGAAAGTGACCTGACCTAAACGGCCATGAGCCTTAAGTAGATCATGTGACTTTGTTTATTTTAATCCTCTTTGCTGCATAATATCTCCAACGGCTCCCTTGCTTCCTTGAGTGATATTGGCGAGTTTAAACTTGCCTTGTCTTCTAAGGAAAGCTAGGTTGAGCCTTGGTACCTTGAGATTCAAGTCTTGGACATACTTGTTCTTTCAGGCAATGTAGATCAGATCAGTCTCTTCTTTAGGTCGCCTGATCCTCCTCTCCTTCTCATCTTATTATTTATGTCTTTATTTCAATACCATTATTGCTGGTTCAAGAGAGTTATTAAGGAGAGCTGAGAGCACCATGAGGTCTTCTTGACTCCATTTTTCTTCATCAGCTACCACCTCCTCTTCTTTTCCATCTTTGCCTTGGATGGTTTGTTTTGGAGCTGCTTCTGTTATAGCATACTTCCATAAACCTCTTCCACCAAGAGCTCTCTTCACCATCCTGGCCCAAAAGAGATAATTAACCCCTTTTAAGGTCACAGGTATGTTGAGATGCTTGTTGTTGTTGTTGTTGTCTTCCATTTCTCTTCAAACCGCCAAGAACAAATCAAGAACAGGAGAGAGAGTGTTTGGAAACAGAGATTTTAAAACTAAAAAACAGAGAATTTGCGGAAGTGAGAATAGGTTTCAAGAGCTTTGATGCTCTGATACCATGATAAATTGTGTGAATTAAGAGTGTAATACTTGTGAGAATAGAGAATCAAAGAGAAAGAAGAGCAAGATCCGAGAGAGAGAGAGAGAGAGAGAGAGAGAGAGAGAGAGAGAGAGTTGCGCAAGAGTAAAAGAAATGAGGAAATTATATTCCTTAGCTTCATACAATGTGAGATACAACCTATTTAAAGGCAAACAAGAATCACAACTTGCAAAGAGAGAAACAATAAACAATATGAGGAAGTACAGAAAGGATTAAACAATTAGGAGAGAGGTCTGGTGTGATCAGGTTCGCGCAGCTGAGTGAAAGGGACAGCTCCCAATGGTTCACTCTGTCTTGATCCTCCTTAACCAACCCGTGACTTCTCCTTCAACGTCTCTCTTCTCTTTGTGTCGACATCTAACACATTTAAATCATGTGTTGCTTCTTGTCTAAGTCCTCTCCTTGCCTTGCAAGTCACACTAGGTTAGATCCCACAAAGTGCACTAATATTGCACCATTGGTTATCTCATGCGCGCCTTGCCTTGTTCTTCTTTTCCCTAGTCTTGTATCTTTTATTACTTCATGTCAACCAGGAAGTTGAATAAATCTCATAAGTGTTGTGAGCAAGAAGATATCCCACCTTCTATCCAGATG
>NW_026617775.1:0-15410 GCF_000801105.2 Raphanus sativus
GTTTAGGAGGATGTTTAGATCAAAGAGGATGGCTGAAGATCTGCGTTGGCACTATACCAATGCCACTGAAGACGGTACAATGCGGCACCCCGTTGATTCTATCTCTTGGGCACAAGTGAATGCTAAATGGCCAGACTTTGCTGCTGATCCACGGAATCTTCGACTTGGGATTTCCACAGATGGGATGAACCCTTTCTCCATGCAAAGCACCAATCACAGCACATGGCCAGTGTGTTAGTGAACTATAACACGCCTCCAACCATGTGTATGAAGGCTGAGAATATAAATGTTGACTTGTTGATCCCTGGTCCTACTGCTCCTGGTAATAACATAGATGTTTACCTAGCACCACTGATAGACGATCTAAAAGATTTGTGGGCTGAGGGTATTGAAGTGTATGACTCATTTGCGAAGGAGAATTTTAATCTCAGAGCCTTGCTGCTTTGGAGTATCAGTGACTATCCAGCCTTAGGAACACTGTCTGGATGTAAAGTAAAGGGGAAACAAGCCTGCAATGTATGCGGAAAGGATACACCTGCAAGGTGGCTTAAGTTTAGCCGCAAGTTTGTCTACATGGGTAACAGAAGGAGACTACCGCCTGGCCATCGTTACAGATATAAAAAAGCTTGGTTTGACAACACTGTGGAGGAAGTGAATGCGAATAGGATACAAACAGGCGCTGAGATATATGAAACACTACAAGCTTTACGAATGATTTTGGTAGACCTCTAGAGAAGGAAAAAAAAAAGGAAAAGACTAGAGTTGGAAGATGATGAGAGGGTAGTGGAAGAAGAGTGTGATGAATCAAATGAACTATGGCGGTGGAAGAAGAGATCAATATTCTTTGATCTACCTTACTGGAAGGTAAAGTATAGTAACTGACTTATATTATGTGATTGTTGTATATGAATATGCCTAACAGTTTCTTGTTTAATGTGTTAGGAGTTACCTGTTCGTCACAATATTGATGTTATGCACGTAGAAAAGAATGTGTCTGATGCTATATTGTCTCTGTTGATGCAAAGTGCGAAGTCAAAAGATGGGTTGAAAGCAAGAAAAGACTTAGAAGATATTGGAATCAGAAAGCACTTGCACACAGAGGTGAGGGGAAAGAAAACATACTTACCTCCTGCTGCCTACTGGTTATCGAAGAAAGAGAAGACCATTTTTTGCCAAAGGTTAGCTAAGTTTAGAGGTCCTGATGGTTATTGTGGTAATATTGCGAATTGTGTTTCAGTTAACCCTCCAAATATTGGTAGTTTAAAGTCGCATGACATCATGTCCTAGTACAGAACTTGTTACCAGCTGCATTAAGAGGGTTGTTACATAGGGGTCCTAGGATAGCCATAAATAGATTATGCAGTTACTTCAATAGGTTGTGTCAGCGCATCATTGACCCAGAGAACTTATATCCATGGAAACAGAGTTTGTGGAAACAATGTGTCAGCTGGAGCGCTTCTTCCTCTCCAGCCCTTTTTGATATCATGTTTCACCTACCAATACATCTATCAAAAGAGGCACGCTTGGGAGGACCAGTTCACTTCCGCTGGATGTATCCCTTTGAAAGGTTTGATTAACTCATTTGCTTTAATATATGCACTTTCCGCAATGATGTTTGACTTATATTCATATTTCCTGAGTTATAGGTACATGAAAACACTAAAGGCTTTTGTGAAGAATTATGCAAGGCCAGAAGCATGTATGGCTGAGGCGTATTTGGCTGGAGAATGCGTTGCATTCTGTTTAGAGTTCCTTAAAGATTCAGTACCAGTTCAAGAAGCAGTTAATCGTAATGAAGATGTCGAGACTGACACAATGGTGGTTGAAGGCCGACCTCTGCAGAAGGGTATAGAGGTTACCCTTTCAGATAAAGATAGAGACATTGCACATCGCTATGTGCTAATGAACATGGCATCTTTGGATCCATTTCTTGAGTAAGTAATTCTCTATGTTTCTTCTACTAGTTTTACTCATAAGTTCATTTTCATATACTGTTGTTTAATTTAAAATCAGGATGCATTTGGAAGAGTTGCAAGCAAAGGATGCTCGATTGGCTAGAAATGAAACTTTGTTATGGAAATACCATACTGACCACTTTGCAGAATGGCTTAAAAATAAGGTTTCAAACTCCATATTCTTTTCTTGATTATTTTGATGACTGGTTAGCTTGTATCATGATGCCTGGTTAGCTTGTATCTTGAAGAACATGTCCAGATTTTAGTGAATTGATGTCTGAGTAGCTTATAGCTTGATGAACTGTCTGGATTTTTAGTATTTTGATGACTGGTTAGCTTGTAGATTGATGATTGGTTTTCTGGTATATATTATCATGTTTTGATTATAATTCAAGTACCTCGGCTTGATGATCATGCTCTGATTTCCTGTCGCAGATTCATTCAGACTCAACAGATAGTCATTCTAAGGAGATAAGGTGGTTGGCATTTGGGCCAAGAAATGTTGCTTTAGCACATAAAGGATTCATCATCAATGGCCAACGGTTTCATACTGATGCGGTCAAGCTGAAGACACAAAACAGTGGAGTAACTTATGAAGCCTTTAGCATGTGTAGATCAAGTGCTCGAGATATGAGACAGGTGCGGATATGATTACATACTATGGAGTGATAAAGGAGATTTTGGTCATCGACTATCACATGTTCAAAGTGCCACTCTTTAGATGCAACTGGGCAAACACAGCGTATGGATGTGAGAAGGAGAAAGATGCTTCACTCTTGTTAACCATTCATATGAAACCAAAGCGCATCTATTTGAACAGGACATTCACATTCATGGTTGAAGGAAGAAGATGGCTTCACTCTTGTTAACCTCATATGAACCAAGCAGCCTATTTGAAAGATCCATTCATTCTACCTTCTCAAGCAAAACAGGTTTTCTACTCTAGGGAGGATGATGCTTCAAATTGGTATGTTGTTATGAGAGCACCACCTAGAGGTTATCATGAGTTGGAAACAGAAGAGGATTTAGGTGGTGCTCCTTTACCTGTCCAAGAAGTTGATGATATGGGTGATGAAGCTTCAGATGATGATAGTGTTTATGTTAGGGATGATTGTGAAGGTTTATTAGTGGTAGATTAATAGGTTGTGTGATGGTTTGTATAATTGTGATAATGTTGTGTTATGGAATTTAAATAATTATACTATTTTTTGGTTTTTTCAATAATTTAAATTTTTTTATTTCATATTTCGAATTCATTATTAAAACAAATCAATTCACTAATTATTATTATTAATTTCCGGATAATTAAAAAACTAATTAATAACACGAAACATTTGCTATCTTTGCTATTGGGAAAATCAAATTATTAGGTTATAATAACATTTGTCAAACGTTATTATAAATATTAACAATTGCATTAAAAAAAAGCGCTATTGTTATAAACTTAATAATAGCACAAAGGAAAACCGCTATTAAAAGGGTCGGACCTTTTATAACGGGCGATGTCAGAGCGTCCAAGGAAGCGCTATTAAATATGAATCATAGCGCTTTTCGGGCGCTATTACTACCCACATTTCCTGTAGTGTGGGATATCTTCTTACTCACAACTCCTATGAGATTTATTCAACTTCTTGGTTATTCTCCACTGATTAGTGGTTCCAAATAAAGCTTCTTAGATCATTGTTCATCCCTGGTTTGATAAGAATCATGAAGATAATGGCATATGTCCGAACAGGCTAATCTGTAATCATCTGGATAGAAGGTGGGATATCTTGTTGCTCACAACACTTATGAGATTTATTCAACATCCTGGTTATTCTCCACTGATTATGGTTCCAAATAAAGCTTCTTAGATCGTGGTTCATCCTGGTTTGAAAAGAATCATGAAGATATTGCCATATGTCCGAACAGGCTAATCTGGAATCATCTGGATAGAAGGTGGGATATCTTCTTACTCACAACTCCTATGAGATTTATTCAACTTCCTGGTTATTCTCCACTGATTAGTGGTTCCAAATAAAGCTTCTTAGATCGTGGTTCGTCCTGGTTTGATAAGAATCATGAAGATAATGGCATATGTCCGAACAGGCTAATCTGTAATCATCTGGATAGAAGTGTTGAGATGAAGTGGTAATAAGAGAAGAGAAGAAGTGTTGAGCATATTTGGAGTTGGCACTATTACAGTAACTTTTAGTTACCATAGTAAATAAGAAGTTACTGTAATAGTGAAAGGTGAAAAGAAGTTACCCGGGCAAGTGAGAAGAGATGGCAAGAGCTTTGGACTAAAGGAGAGGCTTTGAATAGTGATCAGACCGTTGAGTCTTGTGTGAAGGAAGAGAGGCGCGCATACAGCTTTGGACAGGCTGTAAAGGTCCAAAGCATGTGAGCTCTCTCAGCAATACAATTCAAACCATCCAGCCTTGCCATGTTGACTCCACATGCTTAGTATAGTAATCTGTCTAGGTTCATTTGCGCAAACCCTTGTTTCCTCTCTTACTATATATTTGTAATCTCAGCTCATTAATAAGATCAAGCAAGTTTTGAGTCTCTTTCTCTCTTAAGTCTCAAGTTACTATTACATCTAGAAATCTATTTCACCAATCTTTGAGTCTCTTAGTCTCTTAATCTCTTTCAATCTTTCATAAACTCTCAGATTACTAAAAATAATATGGTATCAGAGCCAGGTTGAAGTCAATCTGAGTTCGAGAAGACTCTTTGGTGATTCCTAGTGAAGATCCAAAGAGAGGTTTGTGTTCTTGGTGTGTTCTTGCGGTTACTTGTTAAGCACTTTCAGTTTCTTTGGTGATTCCTTAGTGAAGATCCAAGGAAAAGTTAGTGTTCTTAGTCAGATTCACGGATAGACTCTAAGTTCTTTGAGATCTTTGGTGATTCCTTAGTGAAGATCCAAAGAGAAACTAGTGTTCTTGTGTTGTGTTCTTGCGGGTAACTTAAAAGCTTGTTCATTTCTCTCGTGTGTGGAGTTGTGAGTACAAGTCTGGGATTGTTGAGTATTGTTTCAGGTGATTACAAGCTCAGGAAGTGTTAGTTGAAGTCTAAAGGTGTCGACTTTCAAGATGGAAGGTGGTGGATACAACAATATGAAGGTTGCGGTTTGCTTCAAGGGAAGCAACTACTTGGTGTGGTCTCGGATGGTGAGAACCACAGTCGGATGCAAGGGTCTCTGGAAGCATATCATACCAGGAGATCCTCCAAAGCTTCTTACTCAAGGAGAAGAGGGAGAAGAAACCTCAAGTGATGCGCTTGAGAAGTGGGAACAAGAAGACATGTTGGTGATGTCAGTTCTCCATGCATCACTTGAGCCAGCTATACTGGAAGCATATAGCTACTGTGAAACAGCCAAGGAGCTGTGGGATACCCTGAAGAAGGTGTATGGCAACACATCAAACCTAAGCCGAGTGTTTGAGATTAAGCAAGCAATCAATCTGCTTGTACAAGAGGATATGGAGTTCACTAAACACTTGGGAAGGTTCAGATCACTCTGGTCCGAGCTGGAAATGTGTAGACCAAGTACTCTAGATGCTGATGAGCTCAACAAGAGAAGAGAGCAAGACAAGGTCTTTGGTTTGCTCCTCACTTTGAACCCGGCATACAATGGTTTGATACTGAAGTTGCTAAGAGAAGATGATCTGCCAGACCTTGAGGAAGTGTGTTCCCGGATTCGAAAAGAGCAAGGGTCTATTGGACTATTTGGAAAGAAGGGAGAGATATCACTTGCTAACAAAGCAAGTCAAGATGAACCAGGAGAGGGTTACCAAGCTAACAAGGCAGTACAAGGGAAGTATGAGAAGTTCAATGGCAATTGTGATCACTGTAAGAAGCATGGGCATAAGAAGAGTAGCTGCTGGATACTTCATCCGCACTTGAAGCCAGCTAAGTTCATGAAGGACAAAGTAGCAAGGGCTCATATGTCCGAGAGCTCAAGTGGAGGATCAAGTGGAGCTGGTACTAGCAAGGGTAAGGAATTGGCTATACAGGATACTGGTGGTGATGGCAAGTCCCTGGTAGCCTATTCTGGTGCTCCTACCATCCGCAGCAATCCTTGTGATGATTACATCAAGAAATCCGACCTTGATGCAATCATAAAACACTTCAAGGATTATGGTAACTTTGGTAATGACTTTGGTTATTCTTTTGGTGCTAGGATGGTAGATAATCCTGTGGAAATGAGTAGCATTGATAGCATTGTTTCTAGTATTGCTAGTCTTGCTAGGACTGATCATATTCATTCTTTCAAGCCTTCTAGCATCCTTGCTCTCATTGCTAAATCTTGTGCATCAAAGCCATTGATAGTTGATTCTGGTGCATCTCATCACATGATAAGTGACAATAAGTTGATTAAGAACATTCTCCCTCATTCTGGTCATGTGATGATTGCTCATGGTGATAGGATTCCTATTAAAGGAATAGGAAGTCTCAAGCTGTTTGATAAAGAGTCTCAAGCTCTTTATATGCCTGATTTTGCTTCAAACCTTTTATCTGTCAAGAGATGTGCTACTGATTTGCAATGTAATGTTATCTTTAGCCCTGATGATGTGAAGTTTCAGGATATTAAAAGCAGCAAGATGATTGGAAAAGGAGTGACCAAGGGTGACTTGTATTTGCTTGAAGATCTTGCTCCTGTTTCAAATTATAGCTGCTCGTTTACTACTATTTCTACCATTGTGGCATGCTAGACTAGGACACCCTCATAATAAGGCTTTTAAACTGATGTTGCCAGGTGTTTCTTTTGAGAATAATGATTGTGAAGCTTGTATTTTGGGCAAGCATTGTAAAACTGTCTTTCCAAACTCTTCTACTGTTTATGAGAAATGTTTTGATCTTGTTCATTCTGATGTTTGGACTGCTCCTTGCTTGTCTAGAGATTCTCATAAGTATTATGTCTCTTTTATTGATGAAAAATCCAAATGCACCTGGCTAACACTCATTCCAACCAAAGATAGGGTGCTTGATGCATTTAAAAATTTTCAAGCTTATGTAACTAACCAATATCATGCCAAGATTAAGATTTTCAGGTCTGATAATGGAGGAGAGTACACTAGCAATGCATTCAAACAACACCTATCCACTCATGGAATCTTGCATCAAACGAGTTGTCCCTATACACCACAACAGAATGGTGTAGCTGAAAGGAAGAATAGACATCTCATGGAGGTGGCAAGGACACTGATGCTTCAGTCTAAAGTGCCTAAGAGGTTTTGGAGTGATGCTGTGACTACAGCATGCTATCTGATCAACCGAACTCCTACACTGGTCTTGAAAGGGCAGGCTCCTTTTGAGGTATTAAACCAATACAAACCTACCTTGGAGCATATGAGAGTGTTTGGATGTTTGTGCTATGTGATGGTGCCTAGTGAAATGAGGAACAAGCTAGAAGCTAGAAGTATGAAGGCAATGTTTGTGGGATATTCATCCTCACAAAAGGGTTACAAGTGCTATGATCCTGACACAAGAAGAGTGTTAGTATCAAGAGAAGTGAAGTTTATAGAAGAAAGGGGTTACTATGAGGAGCAGAATCAGGAAGATTTGAAGGATCTTACCTCAGATAGAGCTTCTACATTGAGAACCATCTTAGAGGGTCTTGGAATCCACATGTCCCAAGATCAGCCTCGAGAATCAACAACAAGAACACCACCAAGAGATCAAGCAGTGGGTCAAACAACTTCCAACCTTGATCATGTGGGGGGAGAGAGTTCAAGTGGTCCAAGTGGAGATGAGAGCTCGGGTGGTTCTCATGACCAAGGTGTGGAAGCTAGTAATGGAACTGAAGAGAGTCAGCCAGTAACTAGGGAAGAGAGTGGTGAAGCATCTGGTGAGAGTGTACAAGACAGTGTACAAGAACAAGAGCAACAAGAACAAGCCGAGCCAGTATCACAAGATGCCTCACCACCAGCTTTGAGAAGGAGTACAAGGGTCAAGAGGGATGCTTCTAACTGGGTAAACACGAGAGTGTACTACAATGCCCAGGCTGTGGAGCATCCTTCTCAGGCTGTGTGCTCCTTTGCTCAATATCCAGAAGAGCATTGTGCCTTTCAAGTAAGCTTGGATGAGAGTTATGTTCCAAGAAGCTATGAAGAAGCAATGCTTATACAAGAATGGAGAGACTCAGTCAATGCTGAAGCAGATGCCATGATCAAGAATGATACATGGTATGAGAGTGCTTTACCAAAAGGCAAGAGGGCTGTGTCTAGTAGATGGATCTTTACTATCAAGTATCTTCCAAATGGGAAGATAGATAGGCGCAAGACAAGACTGGTGGCAAGAGGGTTCACTCAAACATATGGAGAAGACTACATTGATACATTTGCACCAGTAGCCAAGCTTCACACCATCCGAGTAGTCTTATCATTGGCAGTGAACCTTGAGTGGGATCTTTGGCAAATGGATGTCAAGAATGCTTTTCTACAAGGAGAACTAGAGGATGAAGTGTATATGTTGCCACCACCTGGTCTTGAGCATCTAGTGAAGAAGGGAAATGTCTTGAGACTAAAGAAAGCAATCTATGGCCTCAAGCAATCTCCTAGAGCTTGGTACCACAAATTAAGCACAACCTTGAATGGTAGAGGCTTCAGGAAGTCAGAACTTGATCATACTCTCTTCACATTGGTTACACCCTCAGGTATCATTGTAATCCTTGTGTATGTAGATGATATTATCATTACTGGTTCTGATAAAACAGGTATCAAGGCAACTAAGGAGTTTCTTAAATCTGTTTTTGACATTAAAGACTTAGGAGAGATGAAGTACTTCCTTGGTATTGAGTTGTGTAGAGCCAAGGAAGGATTGTTTATCTCTCAAAGGAAATATACACTTGATCTCTTGAAAGATGCAGGTGCATATGGAGGCAAGGTGGCTAAGATGCCTATGGAGGATGGGTACAAGGTCCCACGTGAGGGGGAGATTGAAGATAGCAAGCTCTTCCATGATCCAAAGCTTTATAGAAAGCTTGGTGGTAAGTTAATCTACTTGACAATCACTCGGCCTGATATATGTTTTGCTGTGAATCAGGTAAGCCAGCATATGCAAGCTCCAAAGGAGCATCACTGGCGCATGGTGGAAAGACTATTGATGTATCTGAATGGTACACAAGGTCTTGGAGTTTGGTGTTGGAATAATGAAAGAAAGAGAAGAAGAAGCAAAGCTGGTTGAAGAATACAATCTGGATCAAGCAGGCTTGACTTGCAAGGAAAGATGAAAGCTGCCCATACACCACTTGACCTAAACTGACTTGCAAGGCAAGGAAGGTGTTTGGGCAACTCTTGGACGTGGCTAAGGCTCTAGAAACCTCAGGATACTTGGTTTGAATTCAAATGGAAGGATCTGGTTTGATTTGGACAAGAATAAGTCACATGGGTGCTTTGGAGAAGCAGCTGACCTGTCACTATCATACCAAGCTGTATGTGCCATCTTCCTCAAGTCACTTTCTCTCATGCTGTATGTGCCATTGCAGTCTGCCCCAGCCAGTTCTGAACCTGCTCTGATCTCTCTTTCCCTACAAAATTAGTTATTTATGTTTTCCTGTTTTATTAGTAGTTTATTGTGCTTGCAATTGTCTTGTAATTTGGCTATAAAACCCCCCACATGTAACCCACGAAATTCTAAGGAGAATTGAACTCTCTCCTTCATTATTCTCTCTGGTTCATACACTCTCATAATCTCTCTAAGTCTCATACACTCTCATATACTCAGAAACTCTCTTAAACTCTCATAATCTCTCATACTCTCTGAAGTGAAAGTTAACTCTCTCCTTCACCAATTCTCTTATTCTCTGGTTACTTTACTCTCCATACTCTCTATTCTCTTGTTACCCACGAGCTCAGTCTCACTCACACTCTCAAACACTCTTATTCCCTGTTTTGCATACAATCTGTCCAGCAGACTCATTCTCTTTGTTTCTCAGTCTTGCTCTTGTTCACTCACAACCAGACTCTCAGATACACTTACACACCTTTCTCTGTCTATTCTCACATGGTATCAGAGCTCCCAAGCTCTTGAGATTCACAAAGCTTCCGCAAATCAAGCAACAAGCTCACCCTCACTGCTGTTAAAACCATTGGAGAAGTTTCTGTTTTGTTGGCTGTTCAATCTCTTCAAGAGGAAGAAGACTGCAGCCATGGCATGTCCAGTGACTTCCCAAGGTCTATCATCCTCCCTCCTGCTCAGTATGAAGAGATCTCTTGAAGAAAGAAGGTTTTGGAGCTGTTTTGCAAGCAATACTCCAAACCAAGTCTGTACAAGCAATTTTCATGTTCTTTCCAAGATGAAGTCTCTCACTGTGTTCCAGAAGGTGGCATCTGGTAATCAGGAAGAAAGGAGGGGTCTTAAGCATGATAAGATTTCTAGAGATCTAGTGTAGTAATAGAGATTAGAGAAGAGATTAAAGAGATTAAGAAGAGATTTGAGAAAGGGAAAGATTAATCCGAGACAAAGAGACTAAGAACCATACTTAAAATGTCTAAGAGACTTTCATTGCTTGCTTAATCATTAATCAGAGAGTGTTTACAATATATATAGAGAGAACTAATGAGGGTTTGCGACAAGGTAAAGTGGTCTGATCACTATTCAAAGCATGTAGAGTCAAGGAGGAGAGGAGCGCCTGGTTTGAATACTTGGACCACATTGCACACACGCTTGATGCCAAAGGTATCTTGACTAGATACCTTTGCCTTTACAGCCTGTCTTAGCGCGCCTCCTTTATCCTCAAACGGTCACAAGGTTTGATCCAAACCTTAGCTGCGCATCCTAACCTTCCACACCACTTGGTGTCTTTGCTTCACTTTACTTCTTCTTACTTAGTTACCATTGTCACTGTGGTAACTCTTGTAATAGTGAATAGTGTGCATTCACTATTCACTATCTACTATTTCCCAAATAGTGTAGAAACCTCATCTCTTACTCAGCCTCATCTTCTCTTACTTAAGCCTCTCATCTCAACACTCCCCCTCAAGCTTGACCATATGGAACAAGTCAAGCTTGGAAAGCCATGAGATCTTCCTCATTAAAAACCTCACCAAGGAAAACCCATTGGGACAAAACCTTGATGAGGGAAAAAGAGTGAAGACCTCATAGCTAAGGGGATCAGCTCCTCTTGCTCAAATCAATGAGGCCCAACCTGATATGGATGGACTCCATTGTCTTCTGTCTCGCAGCCTTAGTGAACACATCAGCCAACTGATCTTCACTTCTTGTGTAGCATGGTAAGATCACTCCAAGTACTATCATCTGTCTGACCTTGTGACAATCCACCTCTATGTGTTTGGTCCTCTCATGGAACACCGAGTTGGTTGCAATGTGAATGGCTGCTTGGTTATCACAATGCATAGTCATTGGTGTAGCTTGATCAACCTCTAAGTGCTTCAGAATCCCCTTGATCCACACAAGTTCATTGGTTAGCTTCAGCATGGCTCTATACTCAGCTTCAGCACTGGAACATGAGACCACCTTCTGCTTCTTACTCTTCCAAGTAACTAAGTTCCCACCAATGAAAGTGCAATAGCCAGTGGTTGATCTTCTATCAGCTCTATCTCCTGCCCAATCAGCATCACAATAGCCCACCACTTCTGTACTTCTGTTGCAACCCATCCAAACACCAAGACCTTGAGTTCCATTTAGATACATCAATAGCCTCTCCACCATTCTCCAATGGTGTTCTTTTGGAACTTGCATATGCTGGCTCACCTGATTCACAGCAAAACAAATGTCAGGCCGTGTAATTGTCAAGTAGATTAACTTACCTACAAGCTTTCTATAAAGCTTTGGATCATGGAATGGTTTGCTGTCTTCAAGCTCCCCCTCACGTGGAACCTTATACCCATCCTCCATGGGCATCTTAGCTACTTTGCCTCCATATGCACCTGCATCTTTCAAAAGATCAAGTGTATACTTTCTTTGGGAGATGAATAACCCTTCCTTAGCTCTACACAACTCAATGCCAAGGAAGTATTTCATCTCTCCTAAGTCTTTAATCTCAAACACAGATTTGAGAAACTCCTTGGTTGCCTTGATACCTGCTTTGTCAGAGCCAGTGATGATAATATCATCTACATACACAAGGATTACAATGATACCTGAAGGAGTAACAAGTGTGAACAGAGTGTGATCGAGTTCGGACTTCCTGAACCCTCTTCCATTAAGTGTTGTGCTCAGTTTGTGATACCATGCTCTTGGGGATTGTTTGAGTCCATAGATTGCCTTCTTTAGCCTCAACACATTTCCCTTCTTTACCAAGTGCTCAAGACCAGGAGGTGGTAACATGTAGACTTCATCTTCTAGTTCTCCTTGTAGAAAAGCATTCTTCACATCCATTTGCCAAAGATCCCATTCAAGATTCACTGCCAAAGATAGCACTATCCGAATGGTATGGAGCTTGGCAACTGGTGCAAATGTATCAATGTAGTCTTCTCCATAGGTTTGAGTAAACCCTCTTGCCACCAATCTTGTCTTGCGCCTATCTATCTTCCCATTTGGAAGATACTTGATTGTGAAGATCCATTTACTAGACACTGCTCTCTTTCCTTTTGGTAGTGCACTCTCATACCATGTATCATTCTTGATCATGGCTTCTGCCTCAGCATTAACTGAATCTCTCCACTCTTGTATTAGCATAGCTTCCTCATAGCTCCTTGGAACATAACTCTCATCCAAACTGACTTGAAATGTGAAAGAATGTTAAGACTAGAAGTATGGAGAGATGGTTGAGAGAGAATGGCGAGAGTGAGAGACAAAGAGAATGAAACACATAATTCTTGATATCAAATATGGTGAGCATACAAGGTTTATTTAAAGGGAAACAAAACCTAAGAAAGTAATAAACAAAGGAAACAATAAACAAGTCTGTCGATGATCAGTGAGGAGCAGAGTGAGCAGAGTGAAAGTGACTGGTCCTAACGGTTGGGAGGACCACTCTTTCCTTAACCAAACTCGTGACCATTTGTTAAGTTGAGGTGTTGGTTAGAGTATTGAGTGTTGAGATGAGAGGTTGATATGAAGGTTAGAAGATACTTGGGTAAAGAGAGAAGGTTAAGAGAAGCATTGGGAGAGTATGGGAATGGGAGTGTCCGTACAACATGTACGGACAAATGTACGGACCAGACTCGACCATCATCACTTCAGATTGTCTTGGGACACATTTGGAGAATGTGCAAAGTTAGGGTGTCCGTACAAGAATAGTTACCACAGTAAGAAATGAAGTTACCGCAGTAACATTGAAGGAAGGTAAAATGTGTATGCGGAGAAGTGAAAGAGTGTGCGGTTAGCTAAGACTCCAAGAGAAGAAGAAGGTTAGATGGTTTGAACATATGACCGTTATGTCGAGACTAAGCAATGCCTTGACAGGCTGGTTGAAGCTGGAAAGGCAAGAAGAGCATCTGGTCAAGATGCTAAGAGCATCAAGCGTGTGATGACTCTGGTCCACTTACTCAAATTAGGCGCTCCTCTTCCCCTTGACTCCACACGCTTAGCATAGTAGTGTTACCTTAACCATATGTCGAAACCCTTGTATTCTCTCTACCTATATATTGTAAACTCACCTCATTAATAAGATTAAGCATTCTAGTCTCTCATACTCTGCCTCTTAAACTCTCTCAAACTCGCAAACTCATTTCTAAACATTTGGTCTCGTTAATCCTCACCTAAACACCTTAAGCATCTCTAAATATCACAAAATAATATGGTATCAGAGCCAGGTTAGAAGGATCTTGGTTCGCGGTTGAAGATTCAAAGCTTGAGCTTTGAAGATATTCTTGGTGTTCTTGGTGGTTTGGAAGCTCAAGCTTGTTTCTTTGTGGTTCGTGGTAGCTGTGAAGACTCAAGCTCGATTCAGAAACATTGTTGGCGGTTCATTCAAACTTGAAGATTCAAACTTGAGGTTTTGGCGGTTCAAGCTAGCTCTTTGAAGAGAAAGGTTGATACTTCAATCCATCTTGCTCTCAAGTTGTTTGTGTGAAGAAAGCTTGTTACTTTTGTGCTTCCGTGAGTTGTGTGTGTGATTTGTGGAAGGAAAGGATAATACTTTGGTGGATTAGTGAAGCTTTGAAGGTGTTCTTGTGGTTCATTGAAGAAAAGGCATTTCTTTGGTGAGTCCGTGAGGTCTTGAAGCTTGTGTTTGGTTCGGTGAAGCAAAGGTTGTCTCTTATTGCTAGTTGTGTGAAAGCTGAAGGCTTTGTTGAATTTCTTAGCTATGGATAGTGGAGGAAACTCAAAGATGAAGGTTGCGGTTTGTTTCAAGGGAAACAACTACTTGGTGTGGTCTCGGATGGTGAAGACTGCTGTGGGAATGAAAGGCTTGTGGAAGCACATCACTGTAGGTGAAGCTCCAAAGCTCATCACTCAAGGAGAGGATGAAGGAGAAGCGGCTCAAGAGGCGTTTGAGAAATGGGAACAAGAAGACATGCAAGTGCTGTCAGTTCTTCAAAACTCACTTGACCCGGCAATTCTTGATGCTTATAGCTACTGCGAGTCAGCTAAGGAGCTATGGGACACCTTAAAGAAGGTGTATGGAAACACCTCAAACCTGAGCAGAGTGTTTGAGGTTAAGCACGCATTGAATCACTTGGTTCAAGAAGACATGGAGTTTACTAAGCACTTGGGGAGGTTTAGATCACTCTGGTCCGAACTTGAGATGTTGAGGCCAAGCACGGTGGATGCTGATGAGCTTAACAAGAGGAGAGAGCAAGACAAGGTGTTTGGGCTTCTCCTCACACTGAATCCGGCGTATCAAGGACTTATCCAACACTTGTTGAGGGAGGATAACTTGCCGGATCTTGAGAATGTGGTTGCAAGGATTCAAAAGGAGCAAGGTACCATTGGGTTGTTTGGGAAGAAAGGAGAGCTTGCACTGGTGAATCAAGCAGCTAAAGTTGATCAAGAGGAGACCCCACAAGCAAACAAGGCTGCGCATGGGAAGTATGAGAAGTTTGATGGGGATTGTGATCATTGCAAGAAGCATGGGCACAAGAAGAGTCAGTGTTGGATTCTTCATCCTCACTTGAAGCCGGCAAAGTTCATGAAGGATCGTGAGAAGAGAGGATCTGGATACAAGGCTGAGAAATCAAGTGGAGCTGGTACAAGCAAGGAAACCAATGAGGAGAAGTCCATGGTTGCTTACTCTGGTGAACCTAGCAACCGCGGGACAAGTGATCAAGAGTATCTTAAGAAGTCTGACCTGGATGCTTTGATCAAACTCTTCAAGGAGAATGGTAACATTGAGGGTTCATCCTTTAGTGCTAGGTTGATAGATAATGGCATTGAGCTTGATAGAAATGCTAGGATGCTGGATAGTTTAAGAGAAATGCATAATCATACTAGTAGTTCAAATATTGCTAGGATTGAGCATGCATTCAAACCGTCTAGTATTCTTGCTCTTATTGCTAAGCCTATCATCACTAGACCTCTTGTGATTGATTCCGGATGCACTCATCACATGATTAGTGACACTAG
>NW_026617776.1:7500-15410 GCF_000801105.2 Raphanus sativus
CATCAGTTCTGAGTCATGTGGGGTGGTGGTTGATTGACTCAGGAACTGGTGGGCATTGTGTTAATCTTGTTCTATGATGTTCAGACATGGAGTACTGAACCCTGGAGTGGCCGATTCAGAAAATCTCTCCATGGCCTTGGTTGGGCAGGTAAGGAGATCTGATAGTTCCTGAGGGAATTGTTAGGATCCGACTTTAAATATCTCTTAATGGGTATTTATCATGAATTATCATGGTGAAAGATTAGTTTTATCTCATTGATTTAGAGGTGGTCAGTTATGGCCATATGGGCTGTTCATGGGCGAGATCAGTATGATCGAGGCCAGTTCTGAGAAATCTGACTTGACCATTCTCTTAGTTATGAATTATCATGAATTATCATGAATTTTAATTAGTTTTTGGAGCATGTTTGCTTGAGGTTGTTTTTGTGCTGAAGACTTCCCAAAGGTACTTGGTCAGTGGGGATGGCTGGTTGAATGACTAAGTAACCAAGGGAAGGGTTTATGCAGACACAGGAGAGATGGACGAGTAGACAAGGAGCTGGGCGAAGCTGCCTTGAAGCTCGATCAGCTGGGAGAGAGTGAACCTCAAGTGAAGTGGTTCAGCTCAGCTGAGCTGGACAAGTTAGTTTAACAAGCTGGGGATAGCTGAGGCAATGAGCTAACAAGCTCCGTGGATGTGGCAAAGGTATGATCTAGCAATTCTTGCATAGATCTAGATAGAATGGTTTAGGGGAACAGAACCTCGGATATTGTATGACTTGGATTAGGTTGAGGATCAACCTTGGAGCTGGTAGTAGTTGTGTCTACTGATCATGGCTAAGGTGATTCACCTGACAAGTGTTAGATTGGTTTTAGACCAATGGTTGAGTAGAGAATATTCCGCTGTGCATAAGTTGAAAGGATCTAAGCTAGGGAAGGACTAAGGTAGTCTTAAGCTAAGGTCTAAGATAGACTTCGCCCTTAGGCGAAAGTATAGATAAAGATCGAAAAATTGAGTGGTTCGGTCAGGGTATGGACCGAGCGACGTGAGGCATCGACCGCGGCCTAGCCGGCCGGGTTCGGGTCTTACAAGTTGGTATCAGAGCCAGGTTGATTCTAGGATTGTTGGGTTGTGGTTGTTCACCCAGGCATCCAAACAAGTAGATGCTGATGTGATTAATCCACCAGTTTTATTGTTGACTCAGCTGGAGGAAGTTAACAATGAAGCTGGATTGACTGTAAGCCAGCTCAACCCTACTGAGGTTCTAGTGGGGGAGAGCTGAGCTGCAGCTGAATGGGAAGTTGAATCCTTGTGATGTGAACCGGGCTGATCCAAACAATTGTTGCAAACAATGAGAGGAAAAGCCAGTTGATTGGGCAGCTGTTTTGGCAGCTAATGATCAAGCTGGGCCAGTAGCTGAGGTGGTCTAGATTGATCCACCAGCTAGGGCAGCTTGGATAGTGGACTACCTGGGGTGCTGGAGCACATAGCTCAGATGAGAACAAAGTATTTCTCAGGTAGTGTGGATCCTTTTGAGGCAGATGAGTGGAGGTTCTGATTGGGTTGTAACTTCAGCTCAACTCACTGCTCAAAGGTATTGTGTTCCAAACCGAAATTATTTCTGGAAACTGAGATGACCATGGAACCTTACTAGGTGAGCCAAGAGGGAGCTGAGGCAAGATGGGGGATCATGCTTGTGAACGGGAAAGTTCCAAGGTGAACCAGCCTTGCCAGGATGCATTCCCCAAGGGCAAGATCCTGAAACAGAAGGTTGGTTGATCTAGTTATCTGGAAATAATAGACGGGTTGGACGGATCGATGCAATGCAAGATCTTTTATGGATGACCTGGACCAGGGAAGTAACATGAACCTGAGAGTGGCTTAGGTTGAAAGAAACGTGCAGCACACTTTGGGGGTAAGTGTTATCCTTGGTGGCCATTCAAAAACAAGTGAGCATTTGCGAGGTTCAAGTTGGTTTAAGGGAGACACTACATGGCTAGTATACGAGTGGCTTGGGATCAGATGGATCAGCTGGGACTCGGTATAAGGCCAGGTAGGATTCCTTAGATCAATTTGAATGGATTGGGAATACGATGTTAAGTGGCTTAGTATGATGGGGATTGAGGTATATTATAAACACTTTTGTGAATGGTATGGGACATTCACAGAAGTGTGACACTTTGGAGAATGGTATGGGACGTTTTCCAAATGTGTGATCAAACCGATCTTACTCATCTAGGTACTTAATGATGGGGTGTGGAAACAACATACCTTTCGATACTGGAGCTACACACCGTTTGTGAGTCCAGATATGATCGGAAAGGGGTTGTTGTATTGGTATAGGGGATGATCCCGGGATTGTGAGTGCGGCGGAGGCCAAAGGATGCATTCACTAGGCCTTGTTAGGGACATCCCAGTGATGATCCAAGGAAGGGCGATGCCGTGGGATCTGATTGTGGTTAGCCTTAAGAATCATAAAAGTGATCTTAGGGATGGATTGGTCTTGGAAAGAATCGGCCACCTTAGACTGTCACCGGGGAAGGGTGCTGTTTGAGAGTGGGTGTGGACCCCCGATCAGATTCCAAGGATCCGACCAACCTCTGGATGCTTAGTGATCTCAGCGGTCCAGGTGGAAAATATGCTGAGAGGTGGTCATGAGGCCTGGTTGGCGACCATTAACACTAAGGAGGTTGTAGGGGGTGGTAGCCCGGACGAGGATTCGGTTGGTTCAAGAGTTCAGGATGTGTTTCGGGGCGCTGCAGGGTGTGCCTCCTGCAGGGGCTGACCCGAGCATGATCGAACTAGAACCGGGAACGGTCCCAATGTCCAAAAGTCCGTATCGTTTGGCACCAGCCGATATGGCTGAGATGAGGTCGACTAAGTCCAGTGAGGGACGAGGGTCGCAGCACAACCAAGTCGAAGATTGACCTATGGTTGGAGTGAGACGGTGGAGTTCCGGAGTGGACAGGACCGGAATGTGATCGAGTTCTTTAGACTTGACTGATACATTGAGTAGCTTGGAGATTGGGTAAATTCTACTAAGACTCGAGTATGCAGTATGTTCTTAAGGACTGAAAATGATCTAGTCATGGACGAGGATCAAAGTTGACTATGTTGGTGATGGACAGAAGTCAAGTATGAGGCGGTTAGTCTTAGTAGGGATTTAAGATCGCAATAGGGCCAAGCTGGGATAAGCTGTGGTCAGTTAAAGAATGATCCAGTAAGTTGTGACTGGGGTCATGAACCTTAGCGGATGTGCAGGAAGCAAAGAGTTCAGTTGGAACCTTTGTCATGATATGTGATGTAGGGCACCACGGGATTCGAGGACGAATCCATTCTAAGTGGGGGAGACTTGTCATGTCCCCGATCCTGGATATGATCCTTAGGATCGACCATGTGCAGGAGACGCACCAGTCAGCTCATGTGACCTAACACAAGGGTATCATGGCCTGGAAGTAAGGTTAAGGGCATCAGGAAGCTAAGATATTAGCTAAACCAAGAAGGAGACAAGTATAAAGGAGCTGTACAAAGTGTATGGCAGCTGGGCGATGCAGAGTGAGCAAGCTCGGCCAGCCTAAATGAAGTGTAGTGCAGCTCAGTGTAGCTCACTGAAGAGTGTGTCAGCTCCCTGAGCTGGATGAACTAGCTCACTCAGCTGGGTCAGCTGGGGATCAGCTCAACTCAGCTAGACTGAGTGTTCAAGTCTTGGGCAGTTGGGCCAGGTCCGGACAGTGGTCGGACCATGTGGACCACCCGGGTGTGCCGGGTGAGCCGTGGGTACTTGTGGTTGAACCAGGGGCTTGGGCAACCAGCCTAGGCTTGTGTTGTGACGTGTCTGGAGGTAAGTTATTGCTGTCAAGGACGTCTGGTAACTGCCCTAGGCGAACAGGTGTGATCTGGACCATTGATTAAATCAATGGCCAGAAATGAAACCGAAGGGATGCAATGGTTAAGAAGTAACCACCCCTTCTTCTATAAATACAAGGCAAGTCCGTGCCTTTGCAGGCACGTCAGGGCTCTTCATTTTCTTCCTGAAACACACAAGAAAAACAGAGAAAAACAGAGAGATGGTCGATTACACAATCCAAGACCAAGAGAGGCTTGAAGGCAGCAAAGAGGCAGTTTTGATGGCAATCAAGAGGGAGTTGGGAACGACCCTCTGGGTGTTGTTGATTTGGTTTGCCACGCCATAGGCTTCTATACATCCTTACTACACATCCAAATAGCCAGGGAGAAGGGAGATAACCGGTTTCACTCTCAAAGTCCAAGAGCAGCCTTAAGGGCAGTGTGTGTGAAAGGCAGTTTCATGGTTCTGAAGTGAGAAGTGATGGACGACCCTTGGGTGGTGTTTGATCATGGATGAAACAACCCTAGGCTTCCTCTGTGTCTTAGGGACACACGCAAATGGTCAGAGTAGAATGGAGAAGCCGGACTCCACTCTCAAAGGCATGAACAGCCTTGAAGGTGGATGCAGTGCAGAAACTGGTTTCATGGGAGTTTCCATGGAATGGATGGATGGGTGCGACCCATGATTGGTTCTTATCAATACTGGAAGTGTATGATAATACTTGATAGAGGCGTGCAATGGAGGAGCATGGCCAGACATGATACAGGAAGCACAAGATCTAGTAAGATCAAAGTCTAAGGTAACATGTACATATGATTATTTTGTGGGTTTATGTTGGTGTCTCTTGAGGTGCATATGAGGCCAAGTGTGGCACGCCCTTGGAGACCATATATTGTGATGTATTGTAGGGATACAGGACCCTGGAGAAAGGGGCGGATCATAGTTGACTAATTCATCCATAATTATGCTATACAGCAACTAGTGATTCATGGTGGTTCATGAGTGAACCTGATCCATGGATTTGCATTACCAATGGCTTCAGGCCGTGGCAATGAGGTAATGGAATCATATGGTATGATAGGTATCAACCTTGGGTTGGTACAAATTGGCTGAGAGCCATGAAGGAGCAAGACTGACCAGGTTCATTGGGACATGGTTCCATGGCCGGTTAGTATGTGTGAAGACTCATCAGTTCTGAGTCATGTGGGGTGGTGGTTGGTTGACTCAGGAATGGTGGAACTGTGTGCATCTTGTTAATCTTGTTCTATGATGTTGTACTGGAGGTACTGGAGATGGCCGATTCAGAGAAATCTCTCCATGGCCTTGGTTGGGCAGGTAAGTGGGATCTGATAGTTCCTGAGGGAATTGTTAGGATCCGACTTTAAATATCTCTTAATGGGTATTTATCATGAATTATCATGGTGAAAGATTAGTTTATATATGATTTAGAGAGTGGTCAGTTTATGGCCATATGGGCTGTTCATGGGCGAGATCAGTATGATCGAGGCCAGTTCTGAGAAATCTGACTTGACCATTCTCTTAGTTATGAATTATCAATGAATTATCATGAATTTTGTGAAAACTTGAGTGTTCTGGTTGAGGTTTCACGATTTGATCTAGCTAGAGAGGTGTTTGCCGTGTTGCGTGGTTTTAAGAGAGAGAGGCTGTGTGTAAATCGTGTGTGTTTATAAGAAAACCCGAGAGCCTTTATATATAAGCTTCTAGGTCGGTTTACTAAAAAGGAATAGATCGGCCCTAATGATAATGGACATACCCATCTCATTAGTCGATTATCCTGAAAACATAATAAAGTAAAACCTAAGATAAACATGAGAAGATAAAACCAAGTAAAATAGATAAGTATGATTTGGTTTAAGGCTGGTCTAACCAAACCATGTCAATCTCGGATATGGGCATTCCAAACCAGCCGGTTTTCAACACTCCCCCTGAATGCCATATCCATCTAGAGTTTGTATATGCGTTTGGTATACTCGCCTCATTAAAACCTTACTAAGTAAAACCCAGTGGGACAAAACCATAGTGAAGGAAAAAGAGTACAGCCGCATTACTCCCCCTGATGTAATCATCCCTGAAGATCCTTCAGAGAACGCATACCAATCTGATGCATGAGCCTCTTGAGTGTGCAAGTTGGTAATGCCTTAGTGAAGAGGTCGGCTGAGTTCTCGCTGGACTTGACTTGTAGTACCTTGACCTCTCCTTCTTTCTGTAAGTCGTGGGTGAAAAAGAACTTGGGGAGAACATGCTTAGTCTTATCACCCTTGATGTATCCATCCTTGAGCTGAGCTATGCAGGCTGCGTTGTCTTCATAAAGGATGGTCGGATCATCCTTGCCTTCTGTGATTCCACATGCTGCTCGGACATGATGTGTCATAAGTCTCAACCAGACACACTCCCTGCTTGCTTCATGGATTGCCAAAATCTCCGAGTGGTTGGGATGATGTTGCTGCTATTGTCTGCTTGACTGACCTCCATGAAATGGCAGTACCTCCGTAGGTGAAAACATAGCCTGTTTGAGACTTGGCACAATGTGGATCAGATAAATAACCTGCATCAGCAAAACCAATCAAATCTTCTGTTTTGGTTAGCATAAAATAATCCCACATCCTTGTTCCTTGTAGATATCTCAGGATGTGTTTGATCCCGTCCCAATGCCTCCTGGTCGGACAGGAGCTGTATCTGGACAGTAGACTTACAGCAAAGCATATGTCCGGCCTGGTATGAGTAGTTAAATACATCAAGGCGCCAATGGCACTGAGGTAAGGGAACTCCGGGACCTAGGACTTCTTCATCTTCTCCCTTTGGCCGGAATGGATCAGTCTCAAGGCAAGGGATCTTACAACCATAGGACTGCTTAATGGATGACACTTATCCATACTAAATCTTTTAAGAACCTTCTCTGTTATAGGTCTTTTGATGCACAAGGATTCCATCCTTTAGATGTTCAATCTGAGTCCTAGACAAAATTTTGTCCTTCCCAAATCTTTCATTTCAAATTCTTTCTTGAGATACTCTACGGTTTGAGAAATTTCTTTGGTTGTTCCGAGTATGTTCAGGTCATCAACATACACAGCTATTATCACATAGCCTTTTGTCCGATTTCTTAATGAATATACATGGCATATCTGATCATTCTTATAGCCTTCCTTTAGTAAGTACTCACTCAATCTATTGTACCACATTCGACCTGATTGTTTCAATCCATATAATGCTTTATCTAACTTTATGCAGTGTTGTTCTCGAGAAACCTTTAGCATTCTTAGGTAATTCAATACCTTCTGGTACTCTCATGTATATATCATTGTCCAGTGGGTCCATAAAGATATGCGGTTACTACATCCATTAACCGTAAATCCAAATTTTCTCTTATGGCCAGAGCTATCAGGAATCTAAATGTTGTTGCATCCACCACGGGAGAATAAGTCTCCTCATAATCGATTCCTGGTCTCTGTGAGAATCCCTTGGCAACGAGTCGAGCCTCTATATCTCACGACTTCTCCATTCTCATTTCTCTTCCTCACAAAAGAACCATTTGTACCCACTGGTTTATATCATTTGGTGTTCGGATTATAGGACCGAAGACACCTCTCTTCTTTAAAAGAGTTTAACTCCACGTTTATGGCTTCTTTCCATTTATGCCAATCTTTTCTCTGCATGCATTCATATATGGACGTGGGGTTCTAGATCCTCATCATCTCCTATGATCTCAAGTGCTACCTTGTATGCCAAAAATATCATCCATGTCGACATGGCTTTCTGTTCCATTGTTTTTCCAGACATGATATAGTTAGTAGAGATCTCTTCATTGTCCGGAGTTCAGAACCCTGAGTCTTAGCGTCCAAGCCTCACTAGGTCCCTTACCGGCCGTACCAATGGTCATGTCCGCGGATACTGGTACGTCCGGATCATGTCCGGGCGTTGGTTCGCCCATGTCCCGCGAGCCTTGGGACGGATGGCTCAACCACTTCGACCAGATCCCTTCTCCCCCTCAACCACGGCTTGTTTAGCACTCTTTTTACTATACGACGAGGTTTTTATCCTTGGAACCAATTGGTCTACCACGTT
>NW_026617777.1:0-15392 GCF_000801105.2 Raphanus sativus
AACACAAGTTTCCTCTCTAAAACTTTCTACAATGTCTATAACAAACTTGAGATATGGTTATGTACCTTGTTGACCGGGTTTAAGCTGCAGAACGGTGCTCAATCTCTCTACATAAGACATTGCGACCTTAGCTTGGAAGACTTTGGTCTTGTCACAATAATCTTTGGCTGCAAACGTGATGAAGTAAGTGTATCCTTTACTCCAGTACAAATTTGCTTTCTCGACCTCACAAATTCAAAACTGGTCCCCTGCTTTTTTTTTTAATAAAACCAAACCAAATCAAAATCACAGTTCTGATAATATAATAATAATAGACAACTGGATTGAACTTAGTATTGGTCGGAAACAGGCACCACCTTTCTAATGTTGTAATCCGCAATGGATTCCTGAGCCAATCTTCCGAAAAAACTGCCTATCGGTTTCTTTTATTAGGTCGAGTGGTTTTCATCGAGAAACGAGGGTAGAAATTGAAAAGGCATTGGAACTTGGAAAATCGACGTCAAAGCCCTTTTTTAACAAAAGTAAAACAAACTTAACTTAGTAACCACCACCCAACGAATCAGAGAAAATAATAGACTGAGAACGAGATCTAGAGAGAGCGGCTGGCTCTTCCTGATCTGTTTGTTGATGAGATTGCGCTCCTCCTGATCTGTGTACTTGGACTCGTGTGTTGTCCTCTTTCCCTCGGATCCTCTCCAACAGAAGCTTATCCTTCTCTGTCACTCCACGCTTAAAGCATGCAACCACACATTGTGGGTCGAACGGATTACTGATGATTTTCGTATCTGTTCTACTCGATGAAGCCATGTCAAACCCTAATTCCGCCGTAACTCTATTCTATGAAAAATAAAAAGATAATTTAGATAATTATCTTTTTTTTTTATCTTGGTTCGCATCTTACATTTAATAGCATTAAAGCCCCCAGTTTATAGCTTTTGTGAGATGTACCGCATAACTAGTTTTTTGAAATTTAATGAAAACCTCCCAACTATCCATTGGTAAAGTTTTGAACCCATTAGCTTTTTTTTGGCAAACTTTGAACCCCGTCAACTAAATTGGAATTTTGCAGGATTGGATAACAACTATGGAATTTTTTTTTCTTGAAAAGGCTTTTCAACAACTATGGAAATTTCCCGTAATCTAAATTATCTTTTTATTTTCATAGAATTAACTAGTTTTTGAAATTTAATGAAACCCTCCCCTATCCATTGGTAAGTTTGAACCCATTACTAAAAGACAAGAAACAACATATTCAGTGTAAAACGATAATAGTAAACTCATGCGTAATACATAAATTCGTTCTATATATCAATCCATTTATTCATTTCCTAAACTTTTGACGAGTGCATGGAAGTATGGTTCTTCTGTGATTTAAAAATAATTCAGTCAGATGTGACTTAGATTTATATACTTGAAGACCTTTCTTGTTCCAACAAGCAAGTGCATGAAGAAAATTTGATCGTTAAAAAAAAATCATTTGCGCACCAGGAAACTGATTTCAATTTGTGATCAGTTAACATAACATATGCTAAGCCTTTACCGATCCAATTTACTAATCTTAAATTAATCTAGCCATGTATATTCAACTAGTAAAATAAAACTCAAGATGCTTTTTTTTGGTTAATAAGCTCAGGAATAATAATGCGCTAATATACAATTGTTTTTTTTTGGTTAATAAGCTCAGAGTAAATAAATGCGCTATGATAGCATAGAAAGCTAACTTAGTGTTATATAAAATAAATTCTAAAAACAAGGCTTTTGCGCTCAGAAGTTTGCTTGGAAAATTTGCTTGACTATCTTTAGAGCCTATCAACCTAATGAGCTCAAATGAAGTTTGTTATGATTATCAACTGCAAATAATTGGCTGAATTCCCTATCATGTAAGATGAATCCTTGAGTTTTGATGCAAATATGAAAGCATATTTGGGAAAACAGAAAACAAATGGATAAAATTTTAATTTTTAGTAGTTAGTCCTAAAAGTCGCACATAAAATTATCTACGACAATGGAACAGACCAATATCTCCGACAATGGTTGATGCATTATCTAAGACACATTGGTAATGACCCGCACGCTTGTTGTTCGATCTTGTGTTATACTTTGGTTTCTTCACAACTCTCTTAGAATCTTCGTAGCATTTACTGCCAAAAAGAAATGAAACATTAAAACATACTTCCCTTCCAAAAAGGATAAAACACAAGTTCACTCTCCAAAACAATGTATATAAATGGTATGAAAAATGATTTCTACTTTTCTGACCGGTTTAAGCCTGCAGAAACTGTGCTCATCTCTCTACATAAAACATTGCAGACCTTAGCTTGAAAGACTTTGTCTTGTTACAAGAATCCTTGGCTACAAAGGTGATGAGTAGTATATCCTTTTATCCCTGAACAGATTTGCTTTATCGACCTCAACAAATTCAAACTGGTCCCTGTATTAAAAAAATATATTATATAATAATAAAGTAATAAGAAATGCTGAACTGAACTAGTTTTGGTGGGAACAGGACCACCTCTCTAATGTTGTAATCCGCAATGGATTCCTGAGCAATCTTCCGAAAAACTTCCTATCGGTTTCTCTTATTAAGGTGACTGGCATTCATCGAGAAACGAAGGGTAGAAATCGAAAGGCATCGGAACTTGGAAAAATCCACGTCAAATCCCTTTTTTAAACAAAAGTGAAACATCTTTTAGAAACTATCAAATCGAATCGAATCAAATCAAATCAGAGATTCTGAGAAGGTAATAGATGGCTCGAATTGGTGTGACAATGAAATGAATGAAATGAATACAAAAAATTGAACAAATTTCCATTTAAAGAATTGAATTTAAAAAAAGTTAAATATAGAGGAACAAACGTTCCTTCTCAAATTTAGAAGAGGAATACTTCTTCTTTATTCATCAATATATGAGGAACAAAGAGGAATGGGATGGGATCCATATGCTGTTCATTTGACAAAAAAAAACCAACTTAATTGATATTAATTTTGAGAAACAACAATTCTATCATCTTTTTTTCCTTGTAAAGGTTGTTACCGATTAAGCCAAAGAGAGAGAGACCTGTGACTTCCTGATCTGTTTGTTGATGAGATTGCGCTCCTCCTGATCTGTGTACTTTGGACTCGTGTTGTCCTCTTTCCCTCGGATCCTCTCCAACAGAAGCTTATCCTCCTCCGTCACTTCTCCGAAGAGAGCCTTAAGGTCGCAATCACACATCGTGGATCGAACGGATCACTGATGATTTCGTAATCTTTTCTACTCGATGAAGCCATGCCAACCTAATTCCGCGCCAAAACCAATGTCCCCGTTCTCCCTATATATACTTCTTTTTTTGGTTCGCATTTTACAGTTAATAGCACTAAAGCTTTTCAAAGTTTTTATATTGGTTAGATCGCCATATCTGTTTTTTTTGAAAATTAATGAAAACCTCCCAACTATCATTTTGTTAATTTTAAATTTAAATCCATCAACTAAAATTGTAAATTCGTTTTACCGATTTTAAACAAAAGTCAAGTTTCGTTTCTTCTTCTTCTCATCCGATTTTAAAGAAAAAAGCCTAGTTTTGCCTTATCCTAATTATGTTTTGTTCTACCCACAATTAAAAGTTAAAGAGTTTTTTTCTCTTCTCTTGTTTGTTTCACACATGATAGTCAAAGTTACATTTGTGTTTCAGCGGCTTCAGCCTCTAAAGTTGATAGAAACTTGGTATATATTTTGTTTGACCAAAAAAAAACTTGGTATATGTTCTAACGAGTATATGAGATTTTTGAACCTTTAGACACTGCGTAAGCGTGATGGATCTTTAAACTTTCAAAAGTCTTATTTAAGAGAAATGGATGATGATGAAAAATTTGGGAGATCGCTTCGATTGATGACATGAACTAGATACTTCACTATGATGCGGTCATTGCGTCCAAACAGAGCATGAGAATGTAACACTTTATTAAATCATTTTTGTTTTGATTGTTTATACAAACATAAGAGAGAGAGCGGAGATTCGGCTACTATATTTATTAGTTTACTAGGTGTTTTCCTGCACCATGTGCAGTAAAAGAATTTTAAAATATTTTTAATAGATAAATATAAATTATATTTAATTTTTTATTAATATTATAAATTTTCTTTTTTCTTATCAATATTTTATATAAATTTGATTTTATTGAACATTAAAATTAAAATAAAAACAATTTTGTCTATTTGAATTATATTTAAGAATGTGCATATATATATTTAAAATTATAATCTTACGTAGATATTTCTATCTATCTATTTTAATTAAATATTAAATAAATATGTAAAATTGCCATAATTGTCAAATTTAAAATTAAACAATATTTATAAAATCTGTACATATATATAAGAAACTAATGATTTTACTATTTAATTTGATTTTTATGATTTAATTTTTGTAATTTTATAAAAATATGTATATATTTTTGAAATAATTTTAATTTAAATGATATTTCGAAATTTGAAATGCATAATTGAATATATTTATTTTAATGATGATTTATGAGTTATTACCATATTTTAAAAAATCCAAAAATATAAACGACAATAAATGTAATATATGAGTTATTACCATTATTTTAAAAGTTTAACAAAATATAATTAACATTAAATATAATTATCCATGTCATATTAATCTATAATACATGTCATCAATTTTAGTAACCATGTCACGATTATTAATCTAGGTGTTTTTCCTGCACCATGTGTTGATTAATTTTTTAAAAGTTAATTTTTTATTTTAAAATGTAATTTATTAATATTATATATTTTATTTTGACCAATAATTAATATAAATATTATTAATTAAGCATAAAATTAAGAGAAATATTTTTTTTTAAATTATATTTGAATATATATGATATATATATAAAGTTAAAATCTTTAGATTAAAAAAATTATTTATTTCATTTGGTTAAATGTATTAAATCAACTTGTACAAAATTACTAAAAAATCATATAATTGTATAGTTATCAAAATTAAAACTAAATAATATTTATATAATTTGTAGATATCTAAAAGAAACTAATGATATTACGATTTAATTTTTTTTTAAATCCAGAAAATTTTAGATAATAAATTTTTTATAATTATAAAAGTAAAATTATATAATATTTCGAAATTCAAAATGTCATATTTGAATATATTTATTTTAGTGATGATTTATGAGTTATTACCATATTTTACAAAGTTTACCAAAAATATAAATCAATATTGAATGTAATATATGAGTTATTGCCATATTCTAAAAAGATTTCCAAAAATATATATTAGCATTAAATGTAATTGTCCATGTCATATTTAACCATATGACATATCATCAATCTTAATAGCTATGTCACAATTTTTTTGTGAAAACGATTGTAGAGAAGACATGTGGCAAATCACTTCTCAAATATAGACTAGGGGATAACTAAGCAAAGATTAAATCGAACCTATATAAGTTTTGGCCGACATTAACAGGGTACTTTGGTGTTATGCTTGTTATCTTCATGAATCAGATAGACTGCTATTGTGGTTCTACCTGATTCCCATATAGGGACAGAAAATGTCGTCACCAAACACATACAAAGAGGAGTTGTTTTTTCAGTTGGGAAATTATGTTATAAGAGGTGTTCGAGACCGATATATAAAGGTAAGATTTAGGTAATTAACGAATATCATGTTCAAGATCTTAAATTTTAAATGAAAAAGCGAAAAAATAATAATCTTACCAGGTTTGACAACTAAATTATGAAACATAAATGTAAATGAGATACATCTGCATTCTTTTTTTTTTATATTACGGATCAAAGCTATTGGGATCAAGACCAACTCCAGTTCAATATAAGACAGTGGGGACTCCACCACCGATTGGATAAGAAAAAAAGGGGAGTCCAGGATCAGCTCCAGTTCGACGGAAAACAAAGGGGACCCCAGGATCATCTTCCGGACCAGCTCGTGCAAACACTATAGCTTCTTCTTCTACACAAGAGCAAAACACAAGTCAATTCAATGTAATACCAATTTATTTAGCTAATGTTTTTTTCCCTTAGTCATGCACCATTTTGATTTGAATGTAGAACACTCATTCTATTAAACTTAGGTCAGAGAATGAAGAGAAAAAGAGTACCAGAGTCTTCACATTGCAAGGGAGAAGGAGGCTCCACTTGAACAGAAGCAATGTCTGCACACACACACAAGTTAAGATGGAAATATAATAAAGAGATAGCAGCCAAAAGCAGAAACCAATTAATGAATCACCTTCGTCAGTAGGCTTGAGCCTGAAAAGGAGAAGTTCATGCTCTTTTCCACGTTTCCACAGTTTAGCTTGATAGATTTTGGATTCAGGGGTAGATGAATTCATATCCACAGCCCAGAATGACAACCAACACATAATACCATTACAAAATTGGAAATTAGCCTGAATGTGCTCATCCAACACAAGTTTTGTTCCCTTGGCTTCGTTTTGTTTCTTGATCGCAAGGAGTGTCACCTCACGAACAATCTCGGCAGGGCTTCGTGTAGTGCAAAAACCTCGTGGTGGATTATCCAACGATCTTATGTGGAAGGCGTAATCAAATCCATCCCAATCGACAGCGAAACCCTAATTAACCCAACAAATTGATTCCAATATATCAAACTTATATAAACGAATCCCAAATTTCAAATTTGATTAGGTTTATTGAATGAATCTAAAGATGGATTTTATACCTCGGATTTCTGGAACTGATAGTGAAACTGAATGTATTGACGCACGTATTCATCATCTTCCAAATTTCTCGACTTGAGATCGCGCTTTTTGTTGATCATTGATTTCGATGCTCCTTCGAAAGCTCCGTGATACCTCGCAATCTTAAGAGGACGAACGTTAACCGCAGTCAAAACAGGGTCCGCCATGTTCGAAACCCTAACACGAACCTTCTCGAAGGACAAAAGAGCAGAGAAGAAGATAATAATTAAATCGAGAAACCTTTTTTTTTTGTAGGATTCAGACACGAGAAACTTGTTGGTATATAAAGAACTCAACAAAATCACCCAAAAAAAGCCTGCGAAGATTTCATGGGCTAGATAAGGCCCATTATCATTAATGTTATTCATCGCATATTTTTTATCCAGAAATAAATAAATGGGTGTGTTTTCATAATCTCTCAGCTTTATAATATTCAAAAAAAAAAATCATTATAATATTTCAAGAAATTTATTAAAATTTAAAAGACTAGGTAAGTTAATTATTTATGCCAAGATTATTTGGATATATTTAAATAATAAGCTATTATAACATATATATTGATTTTTATAAAAAAATAAAATAAAATTTCGAAATAAATATTGTGGAAACACATATTTATATTTTTATAGGAGATTAGCAACAGAGATATTTATTTTATTCTTTGTGAAATTATAATCCGATAGAGTTATTTTCAGAATAATTTTAATGTCAATAAAATGAGAAATTGATAAAAAGAACCGAAATGAAATAAATGAAAATAAAAATTTACCAAATATACAAATATCTTTTTCAAAAGAAAAAAAATACCAAATATGAATTTATGAATGTGAGTGGGACGACGATTTGATGACAGCTTCAATCCCTTAATATATCTCTGACAATGGTTGTTGCATCATTTTAAGACACATTAGTAGTGACATCCGCACGCTTGTTCGATCTTGTATTATTCCTAGGTTTTTTCACAACTCCCTTAGAATCTTCATCGCATTCTACTGCCAAAAACAAAATGAAACATTAAAACATACTTCCCTTGCAAAGACTTACAGCACAAGTTTCCTCTCTAAAACTTTCTACAATGTCTATAACAACTTGCCATATGATAATAGTACCTTGTTGACCTGGTTTAAGCCTGCAGAAGCTATGCTCAATCTCTCTACAGAATACATTGACGACCTTAGCTTGAAACACTTTTGTCTGGTCGCAAGGATCTTTGGCTACAAACGTGATGAAGTAAACGAATCCACTATTACTATACACATTTGCTTTCTCGACCTCAACAAATTCAAACCTGGTCCCCTGTTTTTTTGTTTAAATAAGAACAAACAAACCAAAATCAAATCAAATTTGCAGTATTGACAATATCAAAATAATAATAATAATAATAATAATAATAATAATAATAATAATAATAATAATAATAATAATAAAAAAAGAAATAGACAAGGACTGAAACTAGTGTTTGCTCAGACCTCTCTAGTGTTGTAATCCGCAATGGCTTCCTTAGCCAATCTTCTGAAAAACTGCCTATCGGTTTCTCTTATTACGTTTGAATGTCTTTCATCGACATGGAAAGCAGCGTAGAAATCAAAAAGGCATCGGAACTTGGAAAAATCCACGTCAAATCCCTTTTTTAAAACAAAATTCAAAAACAACTTAGAAACTATCGAATCGAATCAAATCAGAGATTCTGAGAAAGTGATAGATAGAGAGAGAGAGACACCTGTGACTTCCTGATCTGTTCGTTGATGAGATCGCGTTCCTCCTGTGGGGTGTCCTTTGGACTCGTTTTGTCCTCTTTCCCTCGCATCCTCTTCAGCAGAAGCTTATCCTTCTCGGTCAGTTCTCCAAAGAGGTTCTTAAAGCATGCAACCACACATCGTGGATCGAACGGATCGGTGATGATTTCGTAATCTACTCTACTCGATGATGAAGCCATGTCAAACCCTAATTCCGCCAAAACCAATGTCCCCGGCCCGTTCTCCCTCAAAATCTATCTACTTTATATACTGTTCTTTTTATCTTTTGTTTGGAAGAATTTGCTTGTTTATTTTAAGGGCCCATGAGCTCAAATGCTGATTGTTATATGATTATCAACTGCTAATAATGAATGTAATTGGCTGAGATCCCTATCATCGTAATATGAAAATTCTTTGAGTTTGGGATGCAAATATGAAAAGCATATTTGGAACAAGAAGATACCAGAAAACAGAAAACAAATGGATAAAATTTTAATATTTTAGTTTACTAGTTAGTCCTACAAAAGTCATACATAAAGTTATGATATCACAAAAGGGACATAATTCCCATCAAATAGGACAATATCTACGACAATGGTTGATAATTATCTAAGACACATTGGTAATGACACCCGCACTCTTGTGTTAATCCTTGGTTTCTTCACAACTCTCTTAGAATCTTCATCGCATTCTCCTGCCAAGAATGAAATGAAACATTAAAACATACTTCCCTTGCAAGAAGATAAAACACAAGTTTCCTCTCTAAAACTTTCTACAATGTCTATAACAAACTTGAGATATGGTTATAGTACCTTGTTGACCGGGTTTAAGCCTGCAGAAACGGTGCTCAATCTCTCTACATAAGACATTGCAGACCTTAGCTTGAAAGACTTTGGTCTTGTCACAATAATCTTTGGCTGCAAACGTGATGAAGTAAGTGTATCCTTTACTCCAGTACAAATTTGCTTTCTCGACCTCAACAAATTCAAAACTGGTCCCCTGCTTTTTTTTTTAATAAAACCAAACCAAAATCAAAATCACAGTTCTGATAATATAATAATAATAGACAACTGGATTGAACTTAGTATTGGTCGGAAACAGGACACACCTTTCTAATGTTGTAATCCGCAATGGATTCCTGAGCCAATCTTCCGAAAAACTGCCTATCGGTTTCTTTTATTAAGGTCGAGTGGTTTTCATCGAGAAACGAAGGGTAGAAATTGAAAAGGCATTGGAACTTGGAAAAATCGACGTCAAAGCCCTTTTTTAACAAAAGTAAAAACAACTTAACTTAGTAACCACCACCCAAACGAATCAGAGAAAATAATAGACTGAGAACGAGATCTAGAGAGAGAGAGACCTGGCTCTTCCTGATCTGTTTGTTGATGAGATTGCGCTCCTCCTGATCTGTGTACTTTGGACTCGTGTTGTCCTCTTTCCCTCGGATCCTCTCCAACAGAAGCTTATCCTTCTCTGTCACTCCACGCTTAAAGCATGCAACCACACATTGTGGGTCGAACGGATTACTGATGATTTCGTAATCTGTTCTACTCGATGAAGCCATGTCAAACCCTAATTCCGCCGTAACTCTAATTCTATGAAAAATAAAAAGATAATTTAGATAATTATCTTTTTTTTTTATCTTGGTTCGCATCTTACATTTAATAGCATTAAAGCCCCCAAAGTTATAGCTTTTGTGAGATGTACCGCATAACTAGTTTTTTGAAATTTAATGAAAACCTCCCAACTATCCATTGGTAAAGTTTGAACCCATTAGCTTTTTTTTGGCAAACTTTGAACCCCGTCAACTAAAATTGGAATTTTGCAGGATTGGATAACAACTATGGAATTTTTTTTTTCTTGAAAAGGCTTTCAACAACTATGGAAATTTCCCGTAATCTAAATTATCTTTTTATTTTTCATAGAATTAACTAGTTTTTGAAATTTAATGAAAACCCTCCCAACTATCCATTGGTAAAGTTTGAACCCATTACTAAAAGACAAGAAACAACATATTCAGTGTAAAACGATAATAGTAAACTCATGCGTAATACATAAATTCGTTCTATATATCAATCCATTTATTCATTTCCTAAACTTTTGACGAGTGCATGGAAGTATGGGTTATTCTGTGATTTAAAAATAATTCAGTCAGATGTGACTTAGATTTATATACTTGAAGACCCTTTCTTGTTCCAACAAGCAAGTGCATGAAGAAAAATTGATCGTTAAAAAAAAATCATTTGCGCACCAGGAAACTGATTTCAATTTTGATCAGTTAACATAACATATGCTAAGCTTTACCGATCCAATTTACTAATCTTAAATTAATCTAGCCATGTATATTCAACTAGTAAAATAAAACTCAAGATGCTTTTTTTTGGTTAATAAGCTCAGGAATAAATAATGCGCTAATATACAATTGTTTTTTTTTTGGTTAATAAGCTCAGAGTAAATAATGCGCTATGATAGCATAGAAGCTAACTAGTGTTATATAAAATAAAATTCTAAAAACAAGGGCTTTTGCGCTCAGAAGTTTGCTTGGAAGAATTTGCTTGACTATCTTTAGAGCCTATCAACCTAATGAGCTCAAATGAAGTTTGTTATGATTATCAACTGCAAATAATTGGCTGATATCCCTATCATCGTAAGATGAATCCTTGAGTTTTGGATGCAAATATGAAAGCATATTTGGGAAAACAGAAAACAAATGGATAAAATTTTAATTTTTTAGTAGTTAGTCCTAAAAAGTCGCACATAAAATTATCTACGACAATGGAAAACAGACAATATCTCCGACAATGGTTGATGCATTATCTAAGACACATTGGTAATGACACCCGCACGCTTGTTGTTCGATCTTGTGTTATACTTTGGTTTCTTCACAACTCTCTTAGAATCTTCGTAGCATTCTACTGCCAAAAAGAAATGAAACATTAAAACATACTTCCCTTCCAAAAGGATAAAACACAAGTTCACTCTCCAAAACAATGTATATAAATGGTATGAAAAATGATTCATACTTTTCTGACCGGGTTTAAGCCTGCAGAAACTGTGCTCAATCTCTCTACATAAAACATTGCAGACCTTAGCTTGAAAGACTTTGGTCTTGTTACAAGAATCCTTGGCTACAAAGGTGATGAAGTAAGTATATCCTTTATCCCTGAACAGATTTGCTTTATCGACCTCAACAAATTCAAAACTGGTCCCCTGTATTAAAAAAAAATATATATATATAATAAAATAAAAGTAATAAGAAATGCTGAACTGAACTAGTATTTGGTGGGAAACAGGACACACCTCTCTAATGTTGTAATCCGCAATGGATTCCTGAGCCAATCTTCCGAAAAACTTCCTATCGGTTTCTCTTATTAAGGTTGAATGGCATTCATCGAGAAACGAAGGGTAGAAATCGAAAAGGCATCGGAACTTGGAAAAATCCACGTCAAATCCCTTTTTTAAACAAAAGTGAAAACATCTTAGAAACTATCAAATCGAATCGAATCAAATCAAATCAGAGATTCTGAGAAGGTAATAGATGGCTCGAATTGGTGACAATGAAAATGAATGAAATGAATACAAAAAATTGAACAAATTTCCATTTAAAGAATTGAATTTAAAAAAAAAGTTAAATATAGAGGAACAAACGTTCCTTCTCAAATTTAGAAGAGGAAAATACTTCTTCTTTATTCATCAATATATGAGGAACAAAGAGGAATGGGATGGGATCCATATGCTGTTCATTTGACAAAAAAAAACCAACTTAATTGATATTAATTTTGAGAAACAACAAATTCTATCATCTTTTTTTCCTTGTAAGGTTGTTACCGATTAAAGCCAAAGAGAGAGAGACCTGTGACTTCCTGATCTGTTTGTTGATGAGATTGCGCTCCTCCTGATCTGTGTACTTTGGACTCGTGTTGTCCTCTTTCCCTCGGATCCTCTCCAACAGAAGCTTATCCTCCTCCGTCACTTCTCCGAAGAGAGCCTTAAAGGTCGCAATCACACATCGTGGATCGAACGGATCACTGATGATTTCGTAATCTTTTCTACTCGATGAAGCCATGCCAAACCCTAATTCCGCGCCAAAACCAATGTCCCCGTTCTCCCTATATATACTTCTTTTTTTGGTTCGCATTTTACAGTTAATAGCACTAAAGCCCTCAAAGTTTTATATTGGTTAGATCGCCATATCTGTTTTTTTGAAAATTAATGAAAACCTCCCAACTATCATTTTGTTAATTTTAAATTTAAATCCATCAACTAAAATTGTAAATTCGTTTTACCGATTTTAAACAAAAGTCAAGTTTCGTTTCTTCTCTTCTCATCCGATTTTAAAGAAAAAAGCCTAGTTTTGCCTTATCCTAAATTATGTTTTGTTCTACCCACAATTAAAAGTTAAAGAGTTTTTTTCTCTTCTCTTGTTTGTTTCACACATGATAGTCAAAGTTACATTTGTGTTCAGCGGCTTCAGCCTCTAAAGTTGATAGAAAACTTGGTATATATATTTGTTTGACCAAAAAAAAACTTGGTATATGTTCTAACGAGTATATGAGATTTTGAACCTTTAGACACTGCGTAAGCGTGATGGATCTTTAAACTTTCAAAAGTCTTATTTAAGAGAAATGGATGATGATGAAAAATTTGGGAGATCGCTTCGATTGATGACATGAACTAGATACTTCACTATGATGCGGTCATTGCGTCCAAACAGAGCATGAGAATGTAACACTTTATTAAATCATTTTTGTTTGATTAGTTTATTACAAACATAAGAGAGAGAGCGGAGATTCGGCTACTATATTTATTAGTTTACTAGGTGTTTTCCTGCACCATGTGCAGTAAAAGAATTTTAAAATATTTTTAATAGATAAATATAAATTATATTTAATTTTTTATTAATATTATAAATTTTCTTTTTTCTTATCAATATTTTAATATAAATTTGATTTAATTGAACATTAAAATTAAAATAAAAACAATTTTGTCTATTTTGAATTATATTTAAGAATGTGCATGTATATATTTAAAATTATAATCTTACGTAGATATTTCTATCTATCTATTTTAATTAAATATATTAAATAAATATGTAAAATTACATAATTGTCAAATTTAAAATTAAAACAATATTTATAAAATCTGTACATATATATAAGAAACTAATGATTTTACTATTTAATTTGATTTTATGATTTAATTTTTGTAATTTATAAAAATATGTATATATTTTTGAAATAATTTTAATTTAAATGATATTTCGAAATTTGAAATGCATAATTGAATATATTTATTTAATGATGATTTATGAGTTATTACCATATTTTAAAAAATCCAAAAAATATAAACCGACAATAAATGTAATATATGAGTTATTACCATTTTTAAAAAGTTTAACAAAAATATAAATTAACATTAAATATAATTATCCATGTCATATTAATCTATAATACATGTCATCAATTTTAGTAACCATGTCACGATTATAATCTAGGTGTTTCCTGCACCATGTGTTGATTAATTTTTAAAAGTTAAATTTTATATTTTAAAATGTAATTTATTAATATTATATATTTTATTTTGACCAATAATTAATATAAATATTATTAATTAAGCATAAAATTAAGAGAAAATATTTTTTTTAAATTAATTAAGAATATATATGATATATATATAAAGTTAAAATCTTAGATTAAAAAATTATTTATTTCATTTGGTTAAATGTATTAAATCAACTTGTACAAAATTACTAAAAAATCATATAAAATTGTATAGTTATCAAAATTAAAACTAAATAATATTTATATAATTTGTAGATATCTAAAAGAAACTAATGATATACGATTTAATTTTTTTTTAAATCCAGAAAATTTTAGATAATAAATTTTTTATAATTATAAAAGTAAAATTATATAATATTTCGAAATTCAAAATGTCATATTTGAATATATTATTTTAGTGATGATTTATGAGTTATTACCATATTTTTACAAAGTTTACCAAAAATATAAATCAATATTGAATGTAATATATGAGTTATTGCCATATTCTAAAAAGATTTCCAAAAATATATATTAGCATTAAATGTAATTGTCCATGTCATATTTAACCATATGACATATCATCAATCTTAATAGCTATGTCACAATTTTTTTGTGAAACGATTGTAGAGAAGACATGTGGCAAATCACTTCTCAAATATAGACTAGGGGATAACTAAGCAAAGATTAAATCGAACCTATATAAGTTTTGGCCGACATTAACAGGGGTACTTTGGTGTTATGCTTGTTATCTTCATGAATCAGATAGACTGCTATTGTGGTTCTACCTGATTCCCATATAGGGACAGAAAATGTCGTCACCAAACACATACAAAGAGGAGTTGTTTTTTCAGTTGGGAAATTATGTTGAAAGAGGTGTTCGAGACCGATATATAAAGTAAGATTTAGGTAATTAACGAATATCATGTTTCAAGATCTTAAATTTTAAATGAAAAAGCGAAAAAATAATAAATCTTACCAGGTTTGACAACTAAATTATGAAACATAAATGTAAATGAGATACATCTGCATTTTTTTTTTATATTACGGATCAAAGCTATTGGGATCAAGACCAACTCCAGTTCAATATAAGACAGTGGGGACTCCACCACCGATTGGATAAGAAAAAAAGGGAGTCCAGGATCAGCTCCAGTTCGACGGAAAACAAAGGGGACCCCAGGATCATCTTCCGGACCAGCTCGTGCAAACACTATAGCTTCTTCTTCTACACAAGAGCAAAACACAAGTCAATTCAATGTAATACCAATTTATTTAGCTAATGTTTTTTTCCTTAGTCATGCACCATTTTGATTTGAATGTAGAAACACTCATTCTATTAAACTTAGGTCAGAGAATGAAGAGAAAAAGGAGTACCAGAGTCTTCACATTGCAAGG
>NW_026617778.1:0-15388 GCF_000801105.2 Raphanus sativus
TAATTTAGATTTAGACACATTTTAAAAAATTCAGGTAATTCTTTTCTTATTATAATTGAGTCCAGGTCGTGTTTGGCACCGACCATGTGTTCGAATCATATTTGGCACCACCGAAATTGTTTGGATTGAAATATGCATTTTTTCTTGTATATCAAAATGACATCGTTTTATCTTGTTAACAGTTGACTAACTTATGTTAGAGTCAATGTAGATTTAGGCACGTTTTAAGAAGTTCGGATAGTTTTTTTGAGTTTTAGTTAAGTTTAGGCCGTATTTGGCACTGGCCATTTTTTCGGATCGTATTTGGCACGATCGAAAATGTTCGGGTTGGAATAGGCACTTTTCCGGTTTTCCCTAACAAATACATATGAGTTCACTCAGAATTAGAGGAGCAAACACCATAGCGTTTTATGGGGTAAAGAACGGCACACAGTTATATTCCAAAACTCATTGGATGGATTATGGATCCATGGGGGAGGGTAGGACTAAAACTTAGCAGCCCCTTTCTTTTTTACTATATCAAAAGAAAACAAAAGGTATATATAATGATACAACAAGACAAAGTCACAATCTTGTCTCTATGTGTTATGTTGGAGCCAAGGTAAGCGCAAAGATAGCTATGAGCAGAGGGTTTCTTCTTAAGCAGGACAAGAAATCATTCTTGCTGATTCTTTGATCTTTGTCGTCATCAAGCAAAATGTACAGCCCTTGAATCTGAAACATGAGATAAACTCAAACGTTTAACTATACATCTTTATCATGGATGAATGAATGAATGAATCTGTTTACACTAACCTCATCCTTGGTCAAGTTTGGGATTGTGGGTTTCAGTACATCTCCAAGCTGAGCCAATGATAAGAAAGAAAAAAGAGTAATAAGTCATAAGAACCCAAAAGGAAGTATGACATAGAGGTGAATATACTTCTTGAATGGAGATATAGCCATCTCCATCTGCGTCACAATGTGAAAAGGATAGCTCGCATGTTTGCTGAAAAAGTGGCTGTGTTGATACATGAGCCGAGGCAAACAAGAACTGCAGAACAATCAGCAGCACAAGAAGAAGGATGAGATCAAATGAATTATATACAAAGAACTTCTAAAAAGGGTGTTTTTCTCCATGAGGATGATTGAGTCATATAAAATGTTACGTTGCAGGGAGTCAGTCCCCTTGAAATTACCTGTCTGAAAGTGATTGATCCTGTCTTCTCCACATCGATGAACCCGAATATCTACAGTGTAAGTAACATTACCGAGGTAGAAACGATGGTAAAAGATGATAAGAGCATAGTCATACTGATACACACAGAGAAAGCAAGGCTCATAACTGACCTCTTTAGAAAGAGTGCAAGGCTTCAATTTGAGAACCCGAAGAAAGTCATGAAGCGTAACACATCCACTGCAAAAAGGATTAAACTTCTTGAGGTCGTATAAAAATAGGTTCATCTTTATAGTTACTTAATACTTATAGGACAAAGGTTACCTTGAATCCGGATTCATGGAAGAAAATGTCTCCAAATACCGCACTGCTTCTGAGTTGCTTATATGAAATAGCTGAAAGGAACAAAGATAAAAGCAAAACAATCACCAGAGAGACAAAAACATGCGTATATAATGATCAGTTTGTTTCATGATGGAGCATGTGTACAGAACATTATCAGAATAATGAGGTTCTACATATCTATCCACGAAACATAACACAATCAAAGAAATGTGACTCCTTGATGTAAATATAAAAAAATCAAGGATAAACTTACCGACTCAACCTTTGCCATTTCAACCATGTAAGTTGAAGGATTTTCCTGCAACAGAAGAAAGAATACATGACTTGTGGGTCAGAGTAATTGTGAGGAAACTACAAGGCATAGATAATGAAAGACAAATGAAGGTATAAAAGAGAGGAAAACACACGCATGAGCTGCACATACCAGCTTTAACTCAGATGCTTTGTTGAGTAGCATCAAGTCCCCATAAGAATGACATGTTTGGACGACATTCAAAGATGATGCAATTGCATGACTTGTCTGTATTCATAAGTATACCATGAGTACTACTTTTCACAATAAAAACAAAAGTAAAAAATGCAGAAAATAATCTCTATCTACCACTAAACACACACCTTCTGCGAGAGACGCACAGCATTTTGTTTTTGATTGTCATTGGGATAAATTACTGGAAGGTATTCCACCTATACAAATACGTACAAAATTCAAAAAAAAAAAAAAACAATCAATTAATAACTAAGGTATTACAGGATATGAACATTGCCAACCTCCATGAAATTGTGAAACTGGGTGAACATTCTGAACATGAGCATCAACAAAGAAATGTTTCCCCTGAAAGTCTCATAAACATCATTAAGGGATACTTTTGTGTGTGTTTTGGGTAAGTAGATAGTGTACAGACACGAAAGAGACTCACCAGGATTGATCAAAATGTACATGGGGATACCGGACGACGACAGGTTGAATGGGGAAACCTGGGATGAAAGCACCGAGTTGGAAGGAAATAATAGCTTTCCCATTGGTAGTGGTTCCTTCCGGGAATAGCAGCAGACGAGGAAATCTACCGCAGGAAGCTTTTCTCTGTATTTACATCCTTGAAAAGCACATTGCGTATCAAATACAAAAATAAATCATGAAAAGGGAAGTGTATGAAACAATCTCTTTATTTAAAACCATACTATATAGTTATCAAATAACATGCAACAGAAACTATATACCTTTATTTCATGCACAGCGTCCTTCTTTGATGCCTGTGAGAATCTATCAACATATATCACCTGAAAAAAACCGAAGCTTTAGTATTAAAATAGGCACCAGAAAATGTTAAGCCAACATGTTGTTGTGACAAAATATTTTGATTTAAAGAAAACACTAGTGGTATTGTACTACCTGCATAGCCCTGATAATAGTTCCAACAAGAGGAAGTGAATCATGGGACTCGGATGCAACAATGGTGGGTGATAGCTCATAGAAGTAGAAGATTGGTTCAATATAAGAAACATGGTTTGATACAACGATGGGAGCAATCTCTCTTCGAGCAGGTTTCCCTTTTCGTCGTATCCACTGATAACTGCAGCACACCAGAAAGTCTAAACTATCTAACACCACTGAAACCATTCACCATGCTAAAGCACTAAGTAAAGTTTTGCTTGTTTTTAACTGACCCGAAAGAGAAGAGGATACATCTGGAACAGAAGCGAGTGACCCACATGATTCTGCATCTCCATCGAGGCATAGGGTTGTGTCTGTCTCTCCACCCAGCGAGTGCTACCTTCGTGGCCAAGTAACCAACAGCCAAGCTAACACCGAAGAGAACAAGCCGAGCCAAAGCAAGCGGGAGGCAAATCACGATCTTGACCGCTTCGTAGAGTCCGTACACTCTTGGTGTGTCGTTCCGAAACGGATCAACCGTGGTGGGGTTTTGAACCGGAGGCTCGGCGTCGCTGAGAAACCGGAAAGGGTTAACCGGATTGAGATTGTCGAATTGGAGACCACGAGGGTGGTGGTTTTGGTCTTGATGATCGAGTACCGAGTCTTCTCCGTCGTCATCGATTGAGATGAGGACCTCTGGTTGGTCGGATGTGATGAGAGGAAGAGACAAATCAGGATCCGACATACTCTCTCAGTCAGTTCCGGTGTGTGTAGAGAGAAGAGAGAGCGGGAGAGATTGGAACACGCTTTGTGGTGGAATGTTTCTTTGTTTCTTTCCAATTATCCTTTTTTTTTTAATACAGGGTTTTGGTTTGAACTTTTGAAAGTAAACTCTTATTTATCCCTCCAATTATTATTTAATGTTTGATTTGCTCACTTTAAAGCTAGTTTGAATTCGATTATGATTGCACATGGATCTCGGTATGGACTGTCATAAATTATGTCAAATTGGAAGTGTATTTAACCACTTAACCTGTAGGATAAAGCTTTTTTTTTTTTTCTTACAATCTTTTTCAACCTCGTCCTTTACTAATCATAATATGATTGATTTACATGCTGAACATGTGTAATCCAAACTATCTCAGAAAAATCTGTGAAAATGTTTAAATGTCTAAAAATTGTTTATATCTGGAATTTTCAAATAAGTAAATGCTTGTCCACCCATAATTGGATTACTTGGCCGACATCCGTACCAATATAACGCTACAGCGTGTGTAAAAATTTAATATGATTTGATTTGAAATGTGTGTTGGTGGTTGCTATTAAATTTAAATGTCGTTGTAAAAAAAAGTATTTAAATGTAAGCCTGGGCCTGTAAGGCATTAAGCATTTGAACTCTCAATGTTAGTTACTTAGTTTTATTGGTTTTTATTGGATAGTGTTACGTGAGTAGGTGTTGGTTAATTGGTCACATTTTATGAATAAAATGGGTTAGATTGATATTAGTCTGGCCACTTATTTCTTATTTTTCTTTTTTTGGGCTTAATCTTTGATGTCAAACAAGCAATAAAAGCACAAGTTTCAGCATAAATCATATTGATTTTTACACAAGTGAATCAGAAGGTTCATGTTCCACTTGCACTGATGACAACGTAGATGCTTTGTTTCATTTCTTTGTATCGGGTCCATTGTTTAGACATCAAACAGCTCATCATCAAAACTACAATCTTTGTGTGATTTGTATGTCCTAACTGCAATATCAAACGCAACTTCTTACAAAAGCCTGTAACGTTCCCTACGAATCTCTCCACGAACCTTTGAAGATTGAACAAGGCACTCCCACAATGACGATACTGTTCTCTGTTGCACAAGTGTTTTAACTCAAGATCCCGATATGTAAGTGTAACGTGACTGAGCTCCCACCAAAAGATCCACAACTTTCTCTGAGGAGATAAAAAAAAAAAGAGAGAGAGAGAGACTAAGTCAGCAAATGAATTGACGTCAGTGATTAAGGACATCTTGTGAATGTAATGAAAATTTTGAAAGCAAACCTGTGAAGAAGCCGATCAATGGAACTGGTTCAACCTTCTTCTGAGAGCTTTCCAGCTTCTGCCTGAAAAATCACCGGACAAGCACATAACGGTTTATGAGTGCAACTGAAATGGAAACTGAAACAGAACACAGATGCATATTTAACTTCACCCACTCACCTAGTGTACTTGGTGAAGAATGGATCTCTCATGAGGTACAATGCCCATAGCAGCTTCCTTCTCCTAAGCTGAACATCAAAACCAAGGAATTTAAGTTAAACCGGTTGGACATATAATGCAACTGAGGTTTGAGATATATCTAACCTCATCCTTTTCAGGTTGAGAGAAATGGATTTGCTTGCTCTTCTCTCCCCACAACTTAAGATTAGAAAGAATCCCCATTCCCAGTATGTCCACAGAAAGGGATATAGCCCAAGGAATCCAAGACCGGACTCCATATCTTCTGATGAAGAGAACGTAGATGAGCGGTCTGGTAATGAAAAGAACCTCACCCATGACAAACAAGGCTCCTTTAACACCCTTCTCAGATAGTAGCTCGGAGAGAGTTTTTCGCTTCTCCTTGATCACTGCAGGAGGCTCTATAACCCCTTGCTGGTTGCTGTGTTGAATCCTTGGAGACCAACCAGAGGTAGGAGATGTTGTTCTTGCGTTCTGACCAAATGAACTCAAAGCTGACATTGCCCGTCCTTCCATGTTCCATGGATTATAAAGATTTTGGTTTCCGGAAAAACGGTTCCTATCTAAATGACCAGCTCTGTTTTGTAGTTCTGATTGGTTAGGAAGTTTGTCGTCGTCATCATTATTAGGTGTTTCCCCTCCATGAAGAAGCATCTTATATCCGGTATTACGAAACAAAGCTAACCTAACGAGAGCCCTGAAAGTTCACATTTGCTCAGATATCAAAACGTCAATAAAGTAGTTTGTTTACACACATCCAAACTTACTTGAAAGCTTCAGTTGCAATAATGAAGTTCCATTTCCTGTCTGCTCCGTAGAAGTGTTCAGCAGCCACTTCCACAACGGTTTCCAAGTCCTTAAGGATGGAGATGAGTAGGGGATAAGAAAGGGATGATGAAGAATCAGTCCCGGATGGTCCAGTATGAGCACGGGTGGTTGGAACAGTTTCAATGATGTGTTCATTGATGGTTGTGAATATGCCCAAGAAAGCCGTAACTGCCAACGAGATTTACCAAAAAACTTTCCATCAAAAACAAGAACGAAACATTCTTTAAGATTTGATGAATTTATCAAAGACTTAAGGCCACTAAACATGTGCGAGAGGTACAAGTAAAGCAGAAGCAGTTAACAAAAAAAAAGAACCTGCTTCGGGTCCAATCTCTGAAGTAGTAAACTTCTCAGGAAGCAGCCATGTCAATCCCTGCCAAATCCCAAACAAGCAATTAAAGATCAAAAATCCCATCAAATCAACAATAATAACAAATTCAAGCAAAATGAATCATCATCTTACGTTGGCAAGAGATCCTAAGGAATGCACATACTCTCTGTTTCTCCATACCCATTCCTTATACGCTTCCATGGAGTTTCAGATTACGTTCCAACTGAATCTCTCTATTTCACAGGAGAGAGAGATTCCGAAACAAAGATCATCCCTTTTTTTTTTTTTTCTCCTTCGGTTCTTGTTGGGTTACTGGAGACTAGGACCGATCTTGTCCGTCTAAATTCACAGTCTGTTAAATCAACGGTTACGCTGCGATGAGTCAACAGTAATAGGCCTTATCTAGTGGTTTTATATATATTTGAGGCCTACTTTTTTTTTTGGTAAAATATTTGAGGCCTACTTAAAGAGCCCAACAGTATTAAACGTTGCCGTTTTCAGAATTTTTGACATTGGTTCGTCGTCCTTGTCTTGGTTGCTGCAATTAGTGACTACGAAGACGAAAACCCTAGACAGAGCTAGAGTTTGTTGATTGGGATCATCGACGACGATGCAACTAACTCTTGAATTCGGGTATGTTTATTCGTTTGTATGTGAATTTACTTTCGAAATCTCTCAAATCTCAGTGAGTTTTGCTTCTTAGATTAGTGTGAACGATTGGATATTATATGTGTATGTGTGTAGTTTCTCTGTTCACTGATTATAACTTTGATTTGATCGATAGAGGTGGTTTAGAGCTGCTCTGTGATTCTGAAAAGATCCATAAAGTAAACGTCGATTTGCCCCATGGAGCAGATGAGGCAAAGCTTCAATCTTTTATGTGTTTTTTCTTTAAATCATTTTATTATTATGATTTATCTAAAGACTTATTGTGTTCTTCTTATAAATTAGTTAACAATGAAGCATTTGCTTTCGTGGGTTCGCACAAATGTGATCAAAGAGAGGCCTGAGATGTTCATCAAGGGAGATACTGTGTATTGTCTCTTGCTTCTCTTCTTTCCATCACCTCAATCTTTCAAGGTTTAATTAACTGATAATTTTTTATTAACATGGAAAAATTTGATTCTTGTTTGCAGGAGACCTGGTGTTCTTGTGCTCGTGAATGACTGTGATTGGGAGCTTAGTGGTCAGCTCGAGACCACAATTGAAGACAAAGATGTTATCGTTTTCATCTCCACATTGCACGGTGGATAACAGTAATCATAGCTGTGGGGATCATCACACAAGAACCTCTTAACTATCTATGTTCTTCACTTCTGTTATGTAATCTCTGCAACTAATGTGTTTGTTTACTACTGATAAATGTGATTTCACATAAATCTCAATACACTATTTGTGGCAACCAGACCCGTTAAGTTGATATGAGTAAAACATTTCGGGAGACCAATTCGTTGTAGCGTGTGAGGAAAACAATACATAATCACATGGTTTAAATTGACAAGTCATCAATTTTGAAGGTTTTAAATTGTTTGTTAAATAAATTTATGGTTTAAAGTGTTTTTTATAGGATTTTATCCTATTCATACCCTCGCCTTGATGGAGATTCTGGTGGCGTCTAGGTCGGTTTCTGGCTGAATTGTAGGGTCATTTACAAAGGCATTGTTGTTTGCTCAAATTAGGGTTTACAACTTTCTAAAGGCATTTTGTCGGCTGATTCTGCTTTCTCTGAAATTGTTTGGAGTTGGATCATTTGAAGCTAAGGAGCATGGTTAGTTCTTGATCTTCGATCGTTTTCCTCGTAGTTTCTGTGTTCTTTCTTGTTCAATAGTATCTTGTCTGAATGCAATTCCTAGGTTTTGATGAATTTTGAATTACGGTTTCATGATGTGAAGGAAAAACTGTAACTTTGAATAATTGGCAGGTTCTTCAAAACGATATTGATCTGTTGAACCCACCAGCTGAGCTTGAGAAGAGGAAGCACAAGCTCAAGCGTCTTGTTCAGTCCCCGAACTCATTTTTCATGGTAATTTTTTACCTTTGTTTAAGTTGTAACCTTTTTGCTGTTTATCATCAGTCTTTGCATCGGTTTGATGTTTAAAACCATTGTGACAAAAAAAAAAAACCATTGTGAATTGATTTTTTTCTAATTGGTTTAATCAAATATTAAACTTCTTTTTTTTTCTTTATGTGATTGGGTTTTGATGTAGGATGTGAAGTGCCAAGGCTGCTTTAACATGTAAGCTTTCCTTGACCTTTTAGAACTCTTTTATTTTGAATCTGTACATGTGTTTTGCTATGTAATTTATGACGAATGGTGTGGGTTGGGTTTTTGCAGTACGACAGTGTTCAACCACTCGCAGACGGTTGTGGTGTGCGGAAACTGCCAGACTGTGTTGTGCCAACCTACAGGAGGGAAGGCAAGGCTCACTGAAGGTTGCTCTTTCAGGAAAAAGTTATGAAGAAGATGACTCAGCCACATTTTTTCCCTTAATTTCTTTTATGAATTTGGGATCATTTTTTGAGCTAGTAAAATCTATGACTTGTGACTTTAAAGCATGGATCTTTGGAGTTGAGTAGAAGTTTGCTCATTTATCAATGCGTTTATTACATCCTGAGTTTTTTTTTCAGATGCTCAATGTCTATTCATTACACACAAGTTTAAGGAAAACAAAAAGTTGTGAAGTCAAGCTGTAGATTTGTCACCAAACTTGTGTAGTGTTAGTGAAAGTTTGGTTTATACTCTTCGTGAATCTTTTCTTTCAAACCAAGTCTTTCTCTTTCTTTATATATCTTATGCTTCAGTCATGTGTTTTGAACTGTGTCTGGAGCTCTGATAGTATCCTTCTTCAGAAGGGCACTCTTGTCATCTTACTCAATCTTCCATGACTGTTTGAGCCTTTCATTTAATCAATTCTCATATATAATATACGATGATGGATGCTACTTCTGTTTATTTAATTATCATTATCACTTAGCTTTTATAGCAATCAACACCGACGCGAAGTAAAGCAAAAATGGCTTTTATTAGCACTTGTTAAATTGTGTCTGGTAAGGTTCTGTTTTCCATTAAAGATCGAAAGCTTTGTTGTGATACATTCAGGTTCAAGATTCTCAAAACTCTTTTGATGTCTTCTTCCTTTTTATTTTTGTTTCAAAATCAGTCTCCTTATTTATAACAAATCTTTTCAACTTGATCAACACTCTTTCAACTACTACTTCATTCAAGTATCCCATCAAGAAACAGAGCTCTAGGATCGTGTGTGATCATGGTGGAAGAGAAGAAACCCGGAAACGAAACACTGGTTAATCCAACAGCTAAAAGATTTGTTACTACAAGCATCAGAGCTTGTCCCTATTGCTTGGGGCAAAGCAAGAACAGTGAAAACTTTCTCCAGCAGGTGGAGAGTGATCATATCAAGATTAGAGAAGATACCGACATGTTTATCAAACTTGTCTACCCATCCTTGCTTCTCCAAAAACACCCTCTGCAAAGAGCAGCTTCACGCGGTCTTACAAAACTTGAAAGAAACTATCCTGCTCGCCACTGTATGCGTGCAAGAGAAGCAAGAAGGGAAACTGAAGATGCAGAGTGATCTCGACTCTCTTTCTGCGAGAATCGATCTTAGTTTGAAAGATTGTGGACTGCTGATGAAAAGAGACGTTCTCGAAGAAGTTACACAATCAATTCAAGACTTGGAAACGTTCAGCGTCAGAGAGCTGCTTGCCCGGCTTCAGATAGGTCGCTTAGAGTCAAAAATCAAGGCCCTTGAGCAGCTAGTCGAGGTAATGAAAGATGATGAAAAAGCGGTTATAACCGCTTTGGTTCGGACCGATGTCGCGTCTTTGGTGAAGCTTTTGACAGCCACTTCGCTTAGTGCAAGAGAGAACGCTGTGACTGTGATCTGCTCTTTAGCGGAATCAAGCCAATGCGAGAACTGGCTTGTCTCAGAGAACGCATTGCCACCATTGATAAGGCTGCTCGAATCCGGAAGCCACGTTGCTAATGAGAAAGCTGTTATGTCGTTGCAGAGATTGTCGTTTTCATCGGAGACATCGCGTTTGATTGTTGGACACGGAGGGGTTAGTCCGTTGATCAAGATTTGCAAAACAGGGGACTCTGTTTCTCAAGCTGCTTCCGCTTGTACTTTGAAGAACATTTCCTCTGTTCCTGAAGTAAGACAGAACCTTGCGGAAGAAGGAATCGTTAAAGTGATGATAAACATGCTTAACTGCGGAGTTCTGATGGGATCTAAAGGACACGCAGCCGAGTGTCTTCAGAATCTCACTTCCAGCAACGAAGCTCTTCGAAGATTGGTTATATCAGAGAATGGGGTTCAAACTCTGCTCGCTTACTTAGACGGACTTCTCCCTCAAGAACCTGGAGTTGCGGCTATTAGGAATCTCGTTGGCTCTGTTTCTGTTGAGACTTACGTCAAGATCATCCCAAGTTTAGTCCATGTTCTTGAATCAGGATCAACAGGAGCGAAGCAAGCGGCTGCATTGACTCTCTACAGGATGGCTACATCAAATGAGACAAAGAGAATGATCGGTGAGTCAGATTGTATCCCTTTGCTGTTAAGAATGCTGGAAGCTAAAGAGAATGGAGCTAGAGAGGTTGCTGCTCAAGCTATAGCGAGCTTGGTTACTGTTCCAAGGAACTGCAGAGAAGTGGAGAGAGATGAGAAGAGTGTGATGAGTCTTGTGTTGCTGCTTGAGCCTAGTCCGAGCAATTCAGCCAAGAAGTATGCGGTTTTGGTTTTGGCGGCTCTGTGTTCGAGCAGGAAGTGTAAGAAGCTGATTGTTTCTGGTGGCGCTGTTGGTTATCTGAAGAAGTTGTCGGAAGTGGAGGTTCCTGGTTCGAAGAAGCTTCTTGAGAGGATTGAGAAAGGGAAACTGAAAAGTTTCTTTAGTAGGAAGTAGAGAGAGGGAAGAAGAAAATGAGACAGATCATTTGGTGTGATTTTATAATCTATATGAAACTTATCTAGGTCTGTGCATTTCATAATCAGTATAAGATTTAGATCCCTTCAACTTTACAAGATATTGTACACATTTCCATAAAGCAAAATAGTGTTTTATTAATTTTGTAAAGAGTCGCAACATGAATGTTTTCCTATATATCTCAACAACAAACAAAAATACAAAGACCCTTTTGAAGAAAAAAAAAGGATCAAACAACAAACCTCAGTTCTTGAAAATGATAAAGAGGTTTTGGAGATAAGAATCAAGAAGTGGTAGAGATTCTGATGCCGCTAAGAACATAGCCTCCAAAAGAGCTCATCTGCATGTGAGGGTGACTTCTCGATGGAAGCACCTGCATTTTTACACAATCCCATTTCATTATTCTCAACAACACCTCCTCTCGAACAATGATCTATCTATTGGATCATCATACCTGATATTCGCGTAGCCAGGGTTCTGTTATTTGCAGATTGATGGCCATCTTCCCTTGCTGAAGATTGTGCATACATGTCGCCAGAGGCTGTGAATGTTCCATCATTATGAGATTCGGTTCTTATGCAAAACTAAAACATATTGAAAAGCTTTCTTTCTTATGACACATTACCTGTAAATACTGATGATATATTGCAAAGGGAGCAGAGTAGGAGAGCAGTGGCAACACATCTTTAGCTAAGATCCATGGGTCTTGGTCTTGTGCTGCCATGATTAGGCTGCCAAAAATAACACGACACAAGTGACACACTATTACAGGACAACATATATGAACCGAAACCAAATTCTATTTCATAGTACTCACCTAGAGAAACCGTTTTCTTTCCACATTTCTACAGCTTCTTTTGAAGCTTTGGCTCCAGGTTGTGGGGCCTTGATAATTTTGCTCTCAGGGACAACATCATCTACTTCTCTGGCCTCAGCTGTCACAGATGCATCTTCTACCATATCAGATGCAGATGATTCCTGCATTATACAAATCAGTACCTTTTTGTTAGAACCAGAAGATTTACAAAACTAGGACTCAAGAGAAACGGTAGAGGTTGGAAACTTGCACTGATATTAATCTCAGACTTGCAAACTCCTCCCTGTTGATTGTTTACTTCAGGAGACGCAGTTTTGGGTGGCGAGAGCTCGTTTATAGATGAATGAACGATCCTACAACACGCCCAGCAATGTCAACTACAGATGGTTTTTATAATTAGAAACTGCAGAGAAAAGGGGAAAGTTGAACGAAGATACCTCTCTTTAATCTTGTCGGTAAAGTTGAACATCCTAACCATATCCACAGAGGAAGGAGAATCCCCTTTATACGTACTGCAAACATAACCAGTGCCTCCTAATCGTTCAGCCACTGCACCAGTGACAAGGCCACCAACCATATCCACCACTAGCACATCCGAGTATGCAGTGACATTAGCCATCGTTAGCAAAAGAGACAATGCGTCTACACGTATGAATCTACAACACAAGAAACACAATACCAAACATATATGTTGTTATTTTAAAACAGTGAGAATTCAAAATCTCAACAGAGTATATACAGTTGAAGAAGGAAACAAAGTATACATACCCGATTCTAGCTGGATATTTCTTGAAATAAGCTTCACAGATACTGGCAAAAAACATAAACAGATTCGAGAATAAGACAAACTAAAAGAAGTTAAAAACAGAAGAAGAAGAAGAAGACAGAAAATATACACATACCTTCGAGCAAAAGGGCGTCTTAATAGCACCTTTGGCGCATACTTCTTCTGCTTCTTAAGCTTATATTTTTCCTAAAAAATCAGAAAACAAGATTAAAAGCTAAAAATCAAAGTCCAAGCAGAGACAGAGAGAGAAGTAAACAGTAAAGAGACATATGTACCTGAGACAACTGAAACTTCTTGTCAAATGTTGAGCTGTTTGCAATCAGTGCTTCAATAATCTCTTCACCTTTTGCACCCTCTCTACACCATTAACAAACAAACAAAAAAGAGTTAGCATCTTGAATATTTAAATATATATAGAGAAAGAGAGCAAGAGAGAAGTTAAGGTTTATTGTACAAAACCTGCGCATAGCTTCAATCTCTTCAACAGTGAGGTTTTGAGATTCATTATTGTCGATAAGTTCCCTATTATCTCTACCATCATCGTCTATTACATTAACGCTGCTGCTTCTTTCTGCCATTCAGCAAAACATCAATTCAATCAATCCCATAACCAATCAACATTATAATATACAAAAAATAAAGATTCTTTCAATGTGAGTTTGGGGAGAAAAGACGGAACCTTTTTTGGATGGGAAGAATGCGAGAGAGGAAAGAACCTTCTTCTCCGTTTCGACTTGGAACAGAGATCCGAACGGAGCTCCTATCAACGGCTTCAAAGAGTAATTCGTATTCCCGATTTTAAATATACTGTTTTAAAAGAAATAAAAAAAAAAGCTAAATTCAATTCAATCCAATCAAATATATAATTAGAGGAAAGAGGAATGAATCTGAAAGAAAGAAGGAAGACTCACGCGCCACTAGATAGACGAGCGAAGACGAGACGGTCTCCATCGTTCACGTCCAGCAACACGCTGCAACCTTCGCTAGCGAATCTCGGATTCGGATCTTGAGCCTTGTTGTTGTTATTCTTGATTCTCCGACATAGCCTGATCCTTACTGTGCTCCATCGAGACAGAAGGAGAAATAAACTGCAGTTTTTTTTTGTTTTTTTTTGAGTTTTAATTTTCAGTTTAGAGACAAGTGAACGAGGATTACTAATCCTGGATTAGTGTGTAAAACCCTAACGTCACGATGGTTTCGCCGGTTAAGAAGAAGAGTGAGTTTTATGTTGAATCGGGCCTGATTAAAAGCCCATTGGACGTTTTAATTTTTTATTCATAGAGATGTGTGCCACGTCGGTTTTCGAAGACGCGGGGATATTATTAACAGAGTCAGAGATATGATCCAGTGTGAAGACGTCTTTGGTGGACACACACGCGTGCCAAATATTTGGGTAATAAATTGTCAACTGAAATCGACGGTTTAGAATGATTTAGGATCTCAGTGCGTTAAACAAACGGCGACGTTTTGTTTTCTTATTGAGAAACGAAGATGGCCGAACAAGCCCTATCTCCCACAAAACAGAGTCCCTCTCTGTTCCCTCATCTCTAGGAGTCTTAAAACAGAGATCGTATTCATACTATCTCCTAAGGTATCTTTAATCGAATTTGTGATTATGAGTCTTGTTTCTTCGATCCAAATCGACTCTAAGGTTCAAACTTGTTAGAACTTGCGAGTTTTGCTGGCTGAAAGGCTGAGACTTTACTGCACTTTCATTAGATTTTTCAAAGGCCTCTTCTTTGTGTGTTTTTTTTCTAGAGAGAAGATGGCGAGTGGTACGTTATTAGATGTATCGAGAGCAGAGCTTGGTCTAGTGGTTATGTATCTGAACAAAGCAGAGGCAAGGGATAAGCTATGCAGAGCTATACAGTACGGTTCCAAGTTCTTGAGCGGTGGACAACCTGGTACTGCTCAAAACGTTGATAAATCCACTAGCTTAGCCAGGAAAGTCTTTCGTCTTTTCAAGGTTCCTTTCTTTTTTTTTTCTCGATTTCTTTCTTCTTTTTGATTTTGTAACTCGCTCTGTTTTAAACTCTGTTTATTTATTTATTTATTATTGTTTGCAGTTTGTTAATGATCTGCATGGTCTTATCAGTCCTGTCCCTAAAGGAACTCCACTTCCTCCCGTTTTACTTGGAAAGGTGCTTCGCCTTTTATACAGAAACTATAAGTGAACTGTTCAGACACACTGGGGATCAATCCGTGGTTTGATTTTGGTGTTTGTTATTATTTTGCAGTCCAAGAACGCACTTTTTGTCTACATTCTTGTTCTTGGATCAAATTGTCTGGCTTGGGAGATTCAGGAATCTTAAGGTCAGAGAATAGTTTTTGTTCAGGTTTCTTGTGTGTAATCTAATGTTCTTATTTATTTACATAACAGAACAAAGAGAGAGCTGAGTTACTAGGACGTATATCACTTTTTGCTGGATGGGATCATCTGTCTGTACTTACTTTTTTAGTTGAGGTTCGTCTTTTTATTTGCTTCACAGTAATTCCTTATTTACATATTATTCCGCACCTAATTATATATATATTTTTATTAGATTGGTGAGATTGGAAGGCTATCTTCATCAATGAAGAAGA